>NW_022758561.1:0-738 GCF_011630105.1 Anneissia japonica
TATATATAATTTCCTGCATCACAAAAAAAGTTTAATTTGACTTACTTGGTAGCTTCATTTGTAAATCTAAACTTGTTGGGGTAACAGATCGAATTGATGAGACTTAAAGAAGGTTTGGCAGGATCAGTATGACAGGCAGATTTCATTCTTGACGCTGTTATGCGACCCGATCTGTATGTAAACCATTCTTTTGAAGAAGACTGATCTCTTGTCATTTTTTCAACGTTATGTGCCATCTCATCTGTCACTATGATGTCTTCTTCCATTTCAGCACACCTGGTCAAAAGTTCATGAAATTGGAGTTCCAGGGCTTCAACATCAAAGAGAGTTGTCAAATCCATCGGCAATTGTTGTTTTGGTACAAAATCATCACAAAATGTTGGTATTATCGACAACACTGATGATCTGCTACCAGTCTCACTTATCTATAATAACAAACATGTACAGTACTGACATTTTTTGTAACCTCATATAAACAGCCATCACAAATACAGTGGTGGGTTTATCTATAAAGTGTTTGTTAAATAATCAGAATACAGTACTTACAGCTTTAAAAAAACCAAGTTTCTCCTCCTCAGTAGGGGTGACAGCCTGTTCTTGTGGCTGCGAAGTTAAACGCCGTAGTGCTGACGGTGAAGTTAAATTATTGTCCAACTCCCTCTTCTTCCTTTTTGCAGATGCAAAATCAATGTTTTGAATTTCTACATATGGTACCTGCATTAAAGAATTATACCACAA
>NW_022758562.1:0-1055 GCF_011630105.1 Anneissia japonica
TGTGAATATTTACATAACAGCAGAATAACAGATGCAATGATGGGTAGTGGTTATAAGCTTGTTGGTCATCGGCAAATTGAGATTAGCAGGATGGCAGGATCATTGCAGCTTTTCTTGAAAACTCAGATGAGAATGTGCTAAAGGTGCAAATTGTCGGAAAAAGAAAAAGAGTATAGGCCTAGACAAATATGTAATGAGATGAAAGTTTATAGTATAATGTTTGACCAAGGATGGAGCTCTCATCTGTCCAAGAGAAATATCCTCATTTCATTTCATTTTCATTTATTTCGCCAGATATAAATATATAAATATACAAATATAAAATTTCAAAAATAGAATTGTTGCCATGTGGCAGGATTGCCCAAAAGTAGAAGATCTACTGTCGAAGGGCTCTCCTCATGACAACCAAAATACAATATCGCAATTCTATATACATAATTTAAAAAAAAAATATTATAAACATTAAAATGCAGTACGGTATAAGAAAACATAATATAATTACAAAAAGATTAAAAAGGCCTAATAAAAAGAACAGATAAAATAAACCACAGAGAGAGCAATCGAGCAAATTCCCAAATCCCTTAAACGTTGTTATAATAATCATTCACTTCCATCAAAAAATTATTAATGTTAAAGAGTAATAAATTTCTTTTATTAGCAGGTTTTGACATTTTGACATTGACCAAGAAGAATGTGATTCCACTCTGCAGCTCAAATCATACCAGCAACCACAATCCCAGGATTGATTGCATTATGACTTGCTAAAAAGGAAATCTTATGATATAATTCAAATTGGCGCTTATTCAAACGGGGAGCTTAAGGAAATTTTTAGGCGCTTATTCAAATGGTGGGGGGGGGTTATTCGCGCGAGTACGGTAATCATGATAGACTATCGCGGGTTTTTTTTTTAATTTGGCCTTCATTAGGCCCAGAAAATTAATGTAAGTCTAAAGTAGACCTATTTACGATATTGACATTTGTTACGGAAATCAAATCCTACCCTATTCCAAACAAAGTGAAATTTAGTTTTATTTTCAGAGGTTGTCTTGTTTGTT
>NW_022758563.1:0-608 GCF_011630105.1 Anneissia japonica
CTAGTTGTACATCTGACATAGTCACACCTGTGTACCATATACTATACCTTACTTGTACATCTGACCTATTTACACCCATATACCATATATTGTACTTGTACATCTGACCTGTTTACACCCATTTACCATATAGCCTACTTGTATATCTCCCCTATCTTATCCTTCTACATCACCCAAATACTTGAACACCAAATCCTATGTATGTCTACTGGTACATGTGATCTGAATCATTGGATATTTTTCGTTATTGATAATTTTTTTTTTAAAATATAGGATGGGAAGGAGGAAATGAGTGGATAAGGTCTCAGTTCCGCCAGTACATGATATCGCTTCTGGCATCCTGCCTAGAACCAGGTAACTATTCCAACAATATACTGTGTAAAATTCAAGGCCTGTGTATGTTTTTATCACCTTGCACATAAAAATAGAATTAAATGTTTTAAGAAAGCTCATTTATCCAAATCTCATAGAACCAGCCAATTCTATATCACCTCTCAGGCGATTGCCAACTGTGCTAGACTGCCTTGGTTGACAATTTCTGTACCCAGTGTTGTACTTTCTTTGCCCGAGGAACCTAATAATTAAATGATCAATAGTTATTGTTATTG
>NW_022758564.1:0-796 GCF_011630105.1 Anneissia japonica
CTTTTATATATTTCCCTTCTATAATACCAATGCTTTTAAATAAAGATGCCAGCCTACTAATCTGTTAAATTCCATGATATTTATTCACAACTTAAAACAACTCCACTCCAAAGCCTCACTAGGGGTTTCTATTGCCCCTCTCTTTATGAACAATATTATTAAAAAAATAATCAGGTAATAAATTTATATATAAGATTATTTATTACCTTGGTAGATTATTTAGATATTACTGGGTTTTTTTTTCAGGTTTATTGAATGTGGATTCTTCTAGTCGTTTAAATGGGGAAGACCTACGTAACAATGAATGGATACAAGGATCTCAGTACAGCACAACCCCTTTAATGACACCTGGCATACTTAACATATTTAGTACCTCTGTTAAACCTAGAGTAAAAGAAACTCTGAAAGCCTTCCATAAGGCTCATCGAGAGGGCTTCTTCCTGATGGACGTGTCCCATGCACCACTAGCAAAAAGGCGCAAACTAAAGAAAGATTCATCAACGGAAACCCGCAGCAGTTCAAGCGAGAGTACGCAATCTCAGGGATCTTCGCAGGGTAGCACAACTCCGACATCATACACAAGTCCAAATCACAAGAGCGCTGCCCTCACTGAAACGACAGTGACTCATGTCAGTCCTCCCTCACCATATCCACATCTTACCCAGTTGAAGCAGAGCTTTAGTACTGGTTCAGCTGGATTTTCACCCATTCTCGAATCACCAACAGAGAGTGGAAGTTCTTCTCAATACCCTTTATTAGATGCTGGAAAAAGTCGGAGCAAAACAGCAGACTTATG
>NW_022758565.1:0-798 GCF_011630105.1 Anneissia japonica
CATCATTGATAAATGTCATCCTTTTCAAATCTTGAATTAAATAATGTTATTTTGTTAATACAAAATGTATACTGTATATATACAGGTATATTGATATTGGCTTGTGTGTGAGGAGCCAAAGCGGCAGAGGCATATTTAAGAGTGGGTCTAACGAAGGTGGTGTATATTTGTATGTATGTATGTATATGATAATAATAATAATAGTACAGTAATAATTATATATCAATTTGATACATAATTACATATTCTAACTGAACTCTGTACATAGAATGTATACATTGTGCTTGTATTTAACATTTTCAATCATTGTCAATCTAAAGTCGGAGTTATGTCCTGGTTTCGACCCTTTAACGTCACTATTGGATAGGCTTATCTTCATTAGACTTCTACGAATAATTACTGTAGTGTGTAGTGTTATAATTGCTATGTGCTTGTTTGTAAACTTGACATTTTGGTCAAATTAATGAATAATTGACACATTGCCTTAATTCAACTTTATTATTTATTTATTGTTAAATTGTATTTATAATATTTTATTGATGTATGCCTAATATAATTTTAACTGGTGGTCATGGCTTAAAGTTTGATTCTAAACTTATTTTGGCCTCTTAATGTCTATACACTTATTATTTAATGTAATATTATTCTTATTTCTTTTACTTTTAAGGTTTTTTTTGTTTTGTTGTACAGTATTATGTATGTGTATGTGAGTGAACAAATTAAATGAAATAATAAAAAAAACGCAGACTATACAACTGCTTCTCTTTTGTTAAATAATGGCTCTGAAAAGAGCCTTTT
>NW_022758566.1:0-1373 GCF_011630105.1 Anneissia japonica
TGGGCAAAAACTTGGTTCATGTAACCAAGTGTTCTTTTCTTGTGATCACAAACTACTTAGACAAAACTCATTTCTTTCTACTCCCCAATGGGTCACATCATGGACAGAACTGAGAGAGAGCATATAGGCCTTCAGTTTTGAAGTCTTATCCGAGAAAATATTACCTTTTTTTCTATTATTATTATTATTATTATTATCTCCGCTAGGAGATATACTGTATGTTGTCAGTCATGTAAGTTCGTGTGTGTGTGTTTGTGTCGTTATTTTGTGTGTGACATCTCTCAAAAATGGCTGCACAGACATAATTGAAAATAACAGGTAGTGTTAAGTATAACCCAATGAAGTAATGACTAAATTTTGGTGACGGTCCATAGTAAAGTGTGGATGTGAGGACCATTTAAAGGGGTTTAAGAGCAACTTCCTACACAAGATATTTTAAAACTAATCTGATATGAATGAAACTTTTGTGAAAGTTTAACCAAGTTACAAGAAAGAAATTATTAAGTGTTGGTGACGATTCGAATTTGGTTGTAAACTTGAGGGTCATTTTAAATTTTAAGGTCCTGTGTGCTTCTTGTGTTCAAAATATTTAAAATACAGTTGCACAGATCTAAATGGCAGTTACAGGGATTGTTAGGTATGATCCAAGGATGAGGTGATTAAATTTTGGTGACCATCCGGCGTTGGGTGTGCATATGTGGACCATTCAAAGAAAACGTCCCAGACCAGATATTTAAAAAACTAATCAACTGATCTGAATGAAACTTTTGTGAAAGTTTAACTAAATACAAGGAAGAAATTATGAAGTGTTGGTGACGATCCAAATTTGGGTGTGCATTTGAGGGTCATTATTGGTCCAAGACCTGAATATCTCGAAAATGGATCAATGGGTGGGGTGGTATTGGTGGTAGTTTGGCATTTATTTTATAGAATGGATTTTCGCTGGGTGGAAGATATGCTCTTTACTGAGTGCTCTTATTATTATTATTATTATTATTTAAAGCCCCATTCCCGGCAAAATTTCACAAAAATTGACTTTTTTTAGAAAATATGCATTTGCATTACTTCAATTATTATAAATCATGGAAAAATATTGGCATGAATTTTAGTTTTACGCAAAAGAATAAAAAAATGAAAAGAATAAAAAAAATGAGAAATACAGACTATTTCTCATAAAATATTACCATTTTCTCGACGAATTCATCGTTACTAGGCAAATTCAGAGGTTGTAGATCGCATCCATTGGAATACTCGCGCTTTTATGTATACTTTATACAGTCAATAAAGAGCGCCCTCTCTAATGAGATTACTTTTTGTACTTCGCATCTCGCACAATGCGGTCGTTCGGTTAGGCTGAGATATGTTTGTTTAAG
>NW_022758566.1:1390-3859 GCF_011630105.1 Anneissia japonica
CAGTTTTTTAACAAAGTTGAAATAATTCCTATGAAATATTATATTTCACAAGTGTCAATACTAGCAACGGAAAATATCATGTCGGCCGTTTTTATGTGTGATAACAGAACCTAAATCGAGGTAAGGCTAGAACTAGCCAGCAGCGTTGGATAGGCTAAGGTTTTCGGCGCCTACGATATTTCCTCTCACGACCTATCGCAAAATCAACATCAAAAATTATTCCGCATTTATTTTTTGTGTGGAACACAAAAAATCAAATTTCAGTCTTATTTTACATTTTTTTCATTCTTAGGAATGTCTAAATTCAGTTAAACTTGCAATTCCGTATTATATTTACAAATCTTTATAACATTATACAAAAATTAGATTTTTCTTAAAAATTGAAATTTTGCCGGGAATGGGGCTTTAAGCTACTAAACCTTAAGAAATTGGATTAAAAGCAATGCTTTGGGATTTATTTTGGGATTTATTTTATAGAAATGGATTTTCGCTGGGCGGAGATATGCTCTTTACTGAGTGCTCTTATTATTATTATTATTTATGCTACTAAACCTTAAGAAATTGTATTTAAAAAACTAATCAACTGATCTGAATGAAACTTTTGTGAAAGTTTAACTAAATACAAGGAAGAAATTATGAAGTGTTGGTGACGATCCAAATTCGGGTGTGCATTTGAGGGTCATTATTGGTCCAAGACCTGAATATCTCGAAAATGGATCAATGGGTGGGGTGGTATTGGTGGTAGTTTGGCATTTATTTTATAGAATGGATTTTCGCTGGGTGGAAGATATGCTCTTTACTGAGTGCTCTTATTATTATTATTATTATTATTTAAGCTACTAAACCTTAAGAAATTGGATTAAAAGCAATGCTTTGGGATTTATTTTGGGATTTATTTTATAGAAATGGATTTTCGCTGGGCGGAGATATGCTCTTTACTGAGTGCTCTTATTATTATTATTATTTATGCTACTAAACCTTAAGAAATTGGATTAAAAGCAATGCAAATGATCATTGGTTGTTTGGAACGTTAAAACTTTCAAAATAATGTCAGACACAAACAATTTAGATAGTGGAGCTACTGTACAGTGGTATATAAATAAAAAGTTAAAACATACACATTCATACATACAGTTATTTTTTTTATTTTTTTAAATTTATTTTTTTATATATTTTTTTAATTATTTTTTATTTAACCTTGCATGTTATTTACATCTATTTTACTGGACCTTTCAATTTGTTGGTCTTTGAATTGTTTTTTTATTGAAATTGTAAATATCTGAATTTTAACTATGTAATCTGTTGTTTGTACAGGAGTTGCAGACACATTTGTGTTATGGCGCATTGTTGCTGTCCAACCCCTGGACCGTTTGATGTCAAATAAATAAATGAAAATGAAAAATAATATGCATATATACATCAACACAGTCAATCAATTAATCAATTCAATTATATTATGTTTATAGGACAAACAACAGCAATATAGTTAATGTATAGGCCTACAGTACGTTGGATTAGAATTGGTGATGGCACTGGGTTTGATTGATTGACATGTGCCAATCAGGTGCCACTGAACAAGCTGTAAATCTTGACCTAGTGGTTTCAGATATGATTAATTTGAAATTAGTATTGCATACTAAATGTTTTCATTATAATTCACTCCTTTAGAACAGTGAGAAACTCAGTGATGGGATAAAAAATGGTGGTTAAATTATTTCAGTGGAATTAAAGCGATTTCCATCAATTTGGGTACTCTGAAGAATGTGCCATGCATTTTTTAGTTGATCAAGGCCTACACGGTAAGAATTGACATGTGAATATCTTAGGTTAGTATAACGTTACATACATGTGTCCACCTTTGCAAATACATTAGTCAGCTACATAATCTCCCTGCATAATAATAATAATAAAGGCCTTGTTTAAACACGGAAAAGCTTGTATCACCCGAAGGTGTTTCTACAAGGCCGTAATATTGATAAAACAAAAGATACACGCCATTTACTAAACTTATACCACTGGGTAGCAACTGTTTAAATGAACAAACATTTGTTGCATTTTGAACTGCACTTTCAAGACTATTTCATAATTTGGCACCACGATACGAAAAACTTCGCTTTTTGAACTCCGGTTTGGGTTTTTCCAAACACAAGACATCATCAGCACAACTACCCAGACCATATCTTACGTAACCAAGGGGCTCGAGATACAACTATCAGAGCCAACTCAACTGGCCATAGTGATTGGCACGACTACCCAGGCCATACCTCGCACGACCATGGTGCTTGAGATACAACTATTATAACTACTGTCACAGCTCTATTCCTTATTTTTAATGCCTATCTAGCGGAATCCCTTGATCACAAATGTGAATTTTGTACGCAGATGATTTGCATTTGATATTTACGTTTTGATTCAAATTTGCAAAGGAACAAAACTCCAAGTATCATACATACTCCAAGTATCAAATGA
>NW_022758567.1:0-801 GCF_011630105.1 Anneissia japonica
TATTATTATTATTATTATTATTATTATTATTGGCTGTACTGGGAAAAGCCATTGTTTTTGTTTTTATTTTTAAAATTTTTTCTTGCATATACTTTTCCTATCTTTTTGCACTGTCTTTTTTTTCTGGCCGTCAATTTCGTCTCTTCCACGCTTCGCCGAAGCATTGGCCATAATCAAGGATGTGCCTCATAATAATTAGTATCAATCTATGGTGGGGTGTGCGTGTGAGGACCAATAAAGTGATTTAAGGTCAAACAGTCTACACCGGATATTTCAAAAACCGGTCAGTTGATCTGAATGAAACTTACGGAAAAGTTTGATAAAGTTACAAGGAAGAAATTTTTATGTGTCAGTGACGATCCAGTGAAGGGTGTAAATTTGAGGGTCTTTTCAATTTTTGAGGACCCAGACCTAAACATCTCTTTAAAAAATCAATGGGTCTAAATGAAACATTCATTAATACTTTGTAAAGGCCTTGTAAAAAAAAATGATTAAATTTTTGAGACGATCCGCAGTATGGTTTGGATCTGAGGACTTTTTTTCTTTTAAACCAAACACATTTTCATATTGCCCATTGCTTAATTGATATTTTATATATGCGATATTTCATATTCTACAACCTTTTTAAAAACCTTGAATATTTCGGTCAAAATGTTTTTATTCATTATAGGCCGCTTATTATTATTATTGGCTTCTCCTGTGTTATCAGAAAAAGCAATTCGATTTTTGTTTTCTTCTTTTATCATAGTTTCTTCTTCTATCCAGTTTTTCTATGTTTTTGCATAGGCCTGGGGTTTTTCT
>NW_022758568.1:0-776 GCF_011630105.1 Anneissia japonica
CTATAAGTGATTAAAAATATTCATGGTTTTATGCATACGTAAATGTTGACGCACGCGTACGCGCACATAAGTCGCGCGAACAGAAAATTAGGGTACCTGACATTCAACCTTGACCTGAAGATTATGCTCACTTAATATGATTCAGAAATGACGAATGGTTAAGATGATATGGGCTCATCAACGTTTTGAGGAAAGAAAAACGTGGGGGTCAGAAAAAACAATTTTTTTGACCATGATGACGTCATCAAAATCTAAAAAGAAGTCAAATATATGAAAGACAATTGTCTCAGCTATAACATACTCAAAGTTGGAAGACGATCGATCAAGGATAAGCGAGATACGCTCAAATGCGTATTTTCAAAAATGACGTCATAGCTATAAATCACTTTCTTTCAATTCGGACGCCAATATGATGACGTCACAATGTCCGATCAGCCATTATGATCTATAAAATCATATTAACAACTTATGTGCTTTCAGAATATGTAATGAAAATGGGGGGTCACCTTTCAACCTAAGGAGCTATAACTGATTAAAAATAGGTCTCATTTTAGCATAATTTCACTGTAAACGGCACAAATACGCGCAAAGATACCTATGTTTGATGCGCACGTACGGTATTGCTATTGGCCAAAAGATGACCGAAAAGAATGGAAGTTTGTGAAAACAATGTCAGGAACCCAAACTATGGCTATGTTCAGACACAACGATTTACGCTAGCGTAACGTTAATCGAGTGGTGTGAACTTGTGCGCGGCGTAGCGAACGCCAGTATTA
>NW_022758569.1:0-1414 GCF_011630105.1 Anneissia japonica
GCGGAACAGGATTCTCTGTGACACTGGAAGCCAGTGGAGATGATTAAGAAGAGGAGTGATGTGACTATATTTGGGTCTGCAACATATAAGGCGAGCACACTTATTTTGAAGTTTCTGAATACGACTTAAATTATATTTACTGATACCATAGAGTAGTGAATTACAGTAGTCAAGCCTGGAGAGTAATAGGGCACAAACAACATTATGACAGGTTTCAAAATCAAGAAATTTGCGGATGCGGGACAAACAACGAATCTGCCAATTTATGGACCGAGAAAGGTGTGTTATATGAGCAGTCATATTCATTTCATGGTCGAAAACAACCCCAGGATTTCTGATAGTTGGTGAGTGTCTAATAATGTTAACGTCAAAATGGAAGACAAGATTATCAAGGATTTTATAGTGATAATTTGAAGAAGCAATGAAGAATTCAGTTTTGCCACTGTTAAATTTCAGTTTATTATGGATCAACCAGGATTGTAAATCGGTGACGTAATCTGAATAAACAACAAGCAGCGTCACCAGGGGTGTTTGGGTTAAGAGATAGGTACAGCTGAATATCGTCAGCATAGATATGATACAAAATTGAATGCCGACGGATAATGTCACCAACGCAATGAATGTACAAAGAGAAAAGCTGAGGACCAATAACAGAGCCCTGAGGGACTCCGAAATTAACACAAACTTCATCAGAATGTATTATTACAAACAATGGTTGGCTCTCAAAGAGCTTCAAAATGCACAGAGGTATCAGACAAGGTTGTCCTCTGTCTTCTCTGTTATTCATAATGGTTGCCGAAGTCATGGCTAATGAAATAAAAAATGACAAATCTATTAATGGTATTATGTTACCAAATACTGAAGAAAACAATACTATAGAATTAAAGATTGCACAGCTGGCCGACGATACCGTATTATTTGTAAAAGATGAAAATAGTATTAAGAAGTGTATTGATAAGATTGAAAAATTTGGAATGGTCTCTGGGCTGATATTGAACCGAGATAAGACAAACGCAATGTTGTTAGGACATCCTAAATTAAGAAAAGACAATCTTCTTGGTATTAAATGGGTACATGATGCTTTTAAGGTTCTTGGAATTTATGTTGGCCACGATAAAACGCTTTGTTTTGAAAGAAACTGGTCTGACAAAATTGATTCCTTTAAGCATACTCTAAACTCATGGAGAAAAAGAAACCTAACCCTGTCTCTTATACACATCTAGATGTGTATAAGAGACAGGGAAAATCACAATTTTAAAATCGCTTGGGCTATCAAAACTCGTCTATAATGCGAGTATTATTGACACACCCGAGTCTGTTATAAAGGATGTTGAGAGTAATATTTATGTGTTTCTTTGGGATAAAAAAATCGAAAAAATAAAAAGGAAAATTTTAATCAATGATTATGAACATG
>NW_022758570.1:0-716 GCF_011630105.1 Anneissia japonica
ATGTTCCTGGTAATCAACCTCGTTTATTGGTATAGGAAGTGCTAGTGTGCTGGATAGCAAAAACTTGTTATTAAAAGATCTAAAGTGTGTCCGAAAGTATGTGTGGGCAATGTGATGTGTTTATGAAGACCCGTAGCTGACAAGCGCCAAGAAACGGGTAGCATCAGGCTCGTTATTGTTATCAATGTCTATGTTTAAGTCACCAGTTACAACAACCTTGTGTGGCACAGAAACAAAAAAGTCAAGAACTTTCGTACACTCATTAAGAAATTTGGAGAAATTGCATCCTGTGTTTGGTGGTTTTTTATACATGATAATGAGTGATATTGGTGTTGATGTCGAAGAGAATGAGAATTTTAATACTAATGATTCAAGTGAATAATTTCTTTTTTTTTTTGCCCTGGAATGTTAGCATGAAACCCGGATCTATAAATAAAGCGACTCTACCACTATTTTATTTTCACGGGGTACATGAAAGAACTTAGATCCATTCGGAGTAATGTCAGCTATTATAGCCGCATCAACAAAGCAAATCCAAGTTCCAAGAAATGGCAACAGCATCAAATGTTTTATCAAGGCATAAATCAACAAATTCTTTTGGTCTTGCTACGAACAAATTTTGTATTCAGCATACACAATTTAACCCCTTCGTGAAATGGCCTAGGCCTTCTACTTGTGGTAGAAGAGGTAGTAGGAGCACTTCTAACATCGGATAT
>NW_022758571.1:0-963 GCF_011630105.1 Anneissia japonica
ATATAATGTAGGTAGACAACGATACGTGTAAGGATTTTGTTTTCGACTACTGCAGTTTCATGCAATGTGCAATCGTCAGGTCTGAGTTATTGAGCAGAAAGGATGGTATATATATACGTGTTGTGGAGTTTACAGCTTAGAAAAAATGTTTTCACTAGGAACAGGTATATTATAAGTGATGGGCGTGAGGTTTGTAGAAAGTGGTCGTGGAAATTAACAGTTCTTGAGCAAGTATTTGTTGCGGTGACGACAGGCGGAGATCAACTCTGATCGTTTGTTTGACGGAAAAATGAGTGCCCGCTGGATGGAAACTGCCTCACCCAGAACGTGGTCTACAAAGCCGAAATCACAACTCAAAACGACACGAAACAGTACATTGGATTAACGGAGAACACCTTCAAATGCAGATACACCACACACAAGCACTCCTTTAATCATCGCAAGCATCAGAACAGCACGAGACTGTCAAAATATATATGGGAACTGAAAGAGAGCAACACCCCCTTCACCATTAAATGGAACATAATAAAACGAGCACCCCCATATAACAATATCACTAAACGCTGCAACCTATGCCTAACAGAAAAGTATTACATCATGGCATCCGACCGTAACAAAACATTAAACAAACGATCAGAGTTGATCTCCGCCTGTCGTCACCGCAACAAATACTTGCTCAAGAACTGTTAATTTCCACGCCCACTTTCTACAAACCTCACGCCCATCACTTATAATATACCTGTTCCTAGTGAAAACATTTTTTCCCAGCTGTAAACTCCACAACACGTATATGTATACCATCCTTTCTGCTCAATAACTCAGACCTGACGATTGCACATTGCATGAAACTGCAATAGTCGAAAATAAAATCCTTACACGTATCGTTGTCTACCTACATTACATTTGCTCTACCACGATTTTACAGTGGCATTGAGCACTGTTTCCCAAAAATTGAGAGATTTT
>NW_022758572.1:0-572 GCF_011630105.1 Anneissia japonica
TTGGTTTACGCTCTCTAGGTGTGTCCATTTTGACTCTATTTAGGTGCCTGCCCCATTCTTCTATTGTTTTATTTATGTTCTTTGTTTATTACGACGCATGAGCTTGGTTGACTGCTTGATTGGATGATCAAATTTGCTCCCTGTCTCCCCGACATAACAACCTCGATCACACTTAGAACATATGATCATATATATAACATTGGTAGAGTTGCATGTGAGAGGGGGTGGGTTGATGGTTAAGTTAGTGTGGGGGAGCTTGATAGATTTGCTAGTGATGAGAATATCACAGACTTTGCAGCGTGAGTTGTTGCAGGGACGGTTACCAGTTAAGGGGGGAATTCTAGGGAGATGGGAGGAAGTCAGGATATTTTTAATGTTGGGGGGCTGTCGTTTAGCTAAGATGGGGGGATTTTCGAAAGGTTTGTGGTCAGGTAAGTGGGTTTTCAGAACCTGGAAATCCGCTTTAATGGATTCTGACAGCTAGACTATAACCCCCGTATTTATAAGCGGGACAAAGCTCTGGGATTCCCTGTAGCACAACATTTTAATCTGCCTAACCACTCTGTTAATGA
>NW_022758573.1:0-705 GCF_011630105.1 Anneissia japonica
CGTATAAAAATTTGCCTGGCCGTAGCATTTGAAAAGTCACGGCCAAACTATATTTGGTCGAATTTTGCCGAATTTTTGAAAAGTTTACATTTTTTTCAATATAGGCCTAATATATGAGGCCTCACCACAAAATGAGTCTCATGGTTAGAATATAAAAAATTGAGTTTATATTATATTTGGGTAGATCACATTATAAGCTTTAATTTGGTCTTTGAATGGCCTCACTAGGATATGTAGATCCAGAGATATGAGCATTTAAATATTATGTGTAAAAGAACCACATTTTGAGAAAATCGGCCTCCAAGATAAACTAACCTGTACAAATAATAGGACTAGAATTACAGAATATGCGCAAAGAGCACCGTTTTAGTAAGAAAATTCACTTAAAAAGTATACAATCATTAAATATAAATATCAAGTTATCAAAAAACATTAAAATCAAAATTGTGTAAAAATTTTGACTTTGGCCTATTTTGGTGATTATCTCATAATGATTTCATCAACGATGCATCTCATTTCGTGGTGAGACCTCACATATAACGTAGACTTTGTTTTGGATATTTTGTTTTTGTTAGCTTAAATTCTATATTTGATTCTTGTCTTGCACCTTTGTTTGTACTTGCACTAAACACTTAATCTCGGTTCCCCGATTCAGTCGGATTTGACGTAAGAGAGTTTATTTAAAAGATAACAGTTACATTTAAT
>NW_022758574.1:0-556 GCF_011630105.1 Anneissia japonica
GTATTATTTCTAGCGGTTGCATTTTGATAATTCCGTAATATTGTTATTGTGTTTTAGTACAGTACGGTACCTTTTAAGTGCGTTTAAAGCGTCTTAATGCCATTTTAATGTTTAGTTTATGTTCATGTTGAATGCAGGAAAAGAGCATCATGCAAATGTGGCAACAGATGCATATAAAAAAATAAAAAAAAAAATGAAATAAAATGCAACTACTAACCTTTCCGGCATGTTCCTCAAAGAAACTATGAATTATCGGTTCCATAACAAAATCAAGTTCAAGCTGCAAATAGAAATGGAAAACGCGTTTGTTTAATGCGGATTGCATATTAAATATTCAATTGATAAAACGCATAACGCATAACTACACTTACATCTCCTGACAATTTGCTAGTGTACACAGATTTTGGATTTGCTGATCTATATAGATAAAAAAAAATAAATTAGTAAAACTGAGCAATACTGCTAATTAGTATACAGTAACCCATTTTTAATGTACAACCTAACCTTTTTTTTTTTTTTTTCGTCAAATTACAAATCATGGCCCATGTTTGCACCT
>NW_022758575.1:0-917 GCF_011630105.1 Anneissia japonica
AAAATTGAATGCTATGACCATAAGGAGCATGTAAAACAATTTTTTTTGTCCGGAACGTCCACATGCATCTGCTAAGCTGCCGGACTAATTGCTTTAACAGTAGAAATGATATTTCTACTAGTAATAAACATTGCTGTAACATTAGAAATAATATTTTGAAAATGATGTTTTACCATACCGGCCTGCTCAGTATGTTGAAAAAAATACTCTAAAAAAATTGACACATGTTCGTCTCGAACCAGGGCTATAGCTCAGCTACGGGCCGAGGTCCCCGACCGGGGGGGGGGGTCCCCCGACGAGGTGTCAGATTTCCCCGACGAAAGCAAAATGGGCGTGGTTGAGCTTCGATTAATAGGTTTCGAAATTGGTCCTGGGGGCGAGGCTCCCAAAAATTTCAACAATTTAGGGGTTGCAAAGGCTTATTTAATCGATTTTAGAGTCTACTAATATGTAAAAAATACATATAATATTTTTTTCTCCCCGACGAATTGTGCTTTTTCTCCCCAACGGGGGAGGGGTGGAGTGGCAGCTCTCCCCGACGGGGGACCCTGGACCCCCGATTGCGCCACCCCTGGTCATAGTAGCGATTTTTTAAATGAAAAAAGTGAAAATCGATCAGTTTAATTGATTAATAAGTATATCTAGCAGTTATTATGTAGGTCTACCGGTATCTAATAAAAATTGCTGATTTTCCTTGGCGTGTGCCATACCACCCTGACTGGAGCCGTTGTACGGCCTGAGTTGAACCCCTGTAGAAACGTACAGTAGCTTATTCTAATATTGACCCCCACCCGAAGTTGATTCCCCTGATTCCTAATGCTCTATGGCGTATTTATCACATGGTAGATCTTCCCATATGATGGGAATACCATACATGGTCCTCCTGCCATTAATAAACCAAAAGCTAGTAACACTAA
>NW_022758576.1:0-1290 GCF_011630105.1 Anneissia japonica
GTGCCGAGAGAAGCGACGACGTTTCTGAAGTTCATCCGCACCTGCACAACAGGTCGCTCGAAGCTGTTTATGGCGACGGCGTTCAGCGCCTCCGTCACTCGACCGCCGAAGACGAACGGTTCGCAACAGCCGAGAAGATCCAGGCATCGACGATCGTTCGCCATAAATCGGTCCATGCAGGTCATAAGATTGGACGCGAATTCGTTGATCTCCTCGATGCGGAAGTTCTTCGTGCACACCAGCAGATTGCGTTTGGTCCGTTCCAGCAACGCATCTTTGAGATCTTCGTTCAGCAGCAGGTATGCGGCAACGGACACGGCGAACACGTACGCGTTCAGGTCGCCTAAGTCCTCTTCCGACTTGCAGTCTTCGTCCAGAAACCGCAACAACCTCACGGTCGTTGCGATCGGGCGCGAACACGTCGCGACGGAGGAGAGATCCAGCAGTATCTGGCCGCCGGAACTATAGACGTCTTCTCCGCATCCGAGTCTAAAGTCTGCGAAACCTTGTACGAAGCCGGACATGACCGTCCAACGTCTCAATCCATTTTTCGCACTGTAAGTCCCGCCTTCTTCTCTGAGTTTGATGTTGAACGTCAACGCCATGGTTCGTCGCGAACGAACAATGCTACCCGAATTACTTATTCTTCTTGTTTTTATACTCGACGATCTCTTGTTTAAAAGGAAAAAACAACTGGCTTCGAAATTAACATATGAACGCGAGACGCAGAAAGTAGAATACAATCGGCATGCTGTTCTTATTCGCCATGATAGTGATGTTAGTTTCGGTCGCGTATCCTATGCCGACCGAAGATCAATCGCCTTCGACGGACGAAATCGACGTCTCTTTCGCAACGAGCATCGGCATCTCGCCCATCGTCGAAATGCGCGTGGTGAAGGAGTGGCGAACCCTGTTCGTGGGCGCGAACAACTCGGCGTTCGTGTTCGATCTCGAGCGAACTCTAGAATCCTCGACGGCTACGAAGTTAGACTGGATGCCGGACTCGGTCGCCAAAAATAAGTGCAGATTGAAAGGGAAGGAAGAACACGAATGCCAGAACTACGTGAAAATCGTAACTCCGGATTTAACGAACGGTCGAGTGTTGATCTGTGGAACCAACGCTCAGAAACCGAAGTGCATTCATGCCGAGATGTCGAACTTGGAGAGTGGTTGGAGGAGAAGGAACGCGACGGACGGTCTGTACAATTGTCCGTTTGCCGTCGATCAAAAGGTAACGTCCGTCTTCGCGGAGGGTAGCCTGTACGCCGGGACGGTCGCCGATTTCAACGG
>NW_022758577.1:0-3885 GCF_011630105.1 Anneissia japonica
AAAAAATTGGTTCGTATGGGAATT
Organism: Anneissia japonica; assembly: GCF_011630105.1. Taxonomy (NCBI): domain Eukaryota; kingdom Metazoa; phylum Echinodermata; class Crinoidea; order Comatulida; family Comatulidae; genus Anneissia; species Anneissia japonica. Next base: position 25 of record NW_022758577.1, read on the forward strand.
GAACACACGACCACATGGTTTCCCGTAACATGATTGGTCTATTTTTTTCTAATTTGCATAATGAATTTTTCAAACATTTTTGTCTATTTAAAAAAAAGTGCGTAAGTTATGAAGATAGTAACAATTAAAAATCTATTATAAATTTAATTCTACATTTTTAGACAAAAAATTAACCCTCTTGGCCCACGGCCCATTTTTGACACTATTACCATGCGTATTATTAATCTGTATTGTATATATACAAAGAATTTTTTCTAGTATGATCAGAGTTGACTAACTGGTACTTGGTGTGGTGCTAGGTTTATCGCATTTATGGTTTAGGGGCCGCGGTTTACCTCCCTCCGTTTAGTCAGGCTGGATCAGGAGTAGTAAACTCGGCGATCGTGGGTTCGATTCCCACACGGGGCAAGTTTTTTTTTTATTTATTTATTTATTTTTTGATGGTCGTGGGTTCGATTCCAACACGTGCCAGTTTTTTTTTTTGTTTTTTTTTTTTTTTTTAAGGAGTTTAGTTGATGGTGGATAAATGAATAGCAAACATGGAGGTTGTGTGTTCGATTCTCACACGATCTTTGCGTGTATGATGTAACCATGGCTGTGAATTGTGATTATTACAGCATGCACGCAAAGATCGTACGCGGCGGATACCCTACGCGGTAGATACCCTACGCGGCGCTATTTACACGACCTTTTGTTACATTTTCGCCAGTGACGTCATGGTAAAATCGTATATAATCGCCTATAACTTCATAAAAAAATTAGCCAAAAAACGATTTTAAGATTGATTCTATTATTAATGGCATATCAAAAATCCACTCTAGAACAAAAAATCCTTTTGCTAGTTCTCTTTTAAGTAGTGTTCATCGTGGGTGATGTATTTAGTCTTTATCATGGCCCTTGGTCCTAGTACGAGTCAGAGCCATATTTATAAAGAATTGAGACATTTCGCTCCTTGGTTTGCGAAAGTCACGTGGTATACACCGTCCATTTTGTGTCATAATCTTCTCGATGAACACATTACTTTGTATGGACAAGCATATTAAAATTCATATATAATCTAATATTTGCGCGCATGTGTGCTCACGTAAATTCCGTGCTCGCGTAAATTATTGGAATGAATTAGAATTTCTTTCAATTATCGTTAATTCGTCACGTTTTAATTAACGACGACTGAAGACCCGATGTATTTTAATTAAAAATGTAAATTAACTAATAAGTATGTGTTTTATTATGCTATTCGCTCCCCTGAGATATATGTATATATATATATATATATATGTATATCTATGTATATATATGTATGATATATATATGCATATATATATATATATATATATATTTCTTCCTTAATTATATAAATTTGAAGCATTTATCAATTGCATTATTACACTGTTTACGTTAATCATTAAAATTTTATTTTCTCATTCGCCTACATGCGTTTGGAAAGATATTTAAGCTAAATAAGAAAAAATAATAATTTTCACCCTTTTCTGACGACCTTTAAAAGTTGTTCACTAAACATTATTAAACTAGAAATTGCAAATTGCAAGTGAAGTGCTGCGAAGTACAACTGCATATAAATGTTCTTCGAACAAAATTATTTATGCGAGTCAAGTGAAAATAATGAACAGTAAAAATATAACAAATAATATGAGACACGACCCACTGTCTATATTAGAACAGCGTTGGTACCGTGGGATACCAATGCGGATGTCAGTTCGAGCGGATGCCAGTTCGAGCGGATGCGTTTAGTGCGAACTATAACAAGGGCGAAGTTATCGTCGCCGTATTTTGTATTTGTTTGTTTTAAATGAAAAAAAAAGGTTCTGAAAGGTTTTTAGTACTTTTTGATAATTACTCCATGTTTGAATCACAGTCTTGGCAACTCCGACTACCAAGATGGCAGCACAAGTTAAAACTATAATAGAATTGCGCACTTTTCATCTTAAAAAAGAAGAAAGTGTATGTATTACCAGGTGTTACTAAAGTGCACGAGAAGGCACACACACACAAGACGAGTGACCATTATTTTTTTCACGGTAAACAAAGTGGGGTGGCTAGCCACCCTATTCACCACCCCTCCCTCCCCCTTCCCCAGATCCGCCACTGGTTGGGGTTCTGAAATTAAAAAAGCAAATTATATTTGTAATAGAGTTATACTACTCACTTATCTATTCTGGAACTGTTGTGTTCCCCCCTTTCCCTTTGAAAATGTCAAATTTTTTGCTCAAATTATATTTGTAATTGAGTTAATGCTACTGAGTTATCTATTCTGGAACTGTTGTGTGTCCCCTTCCCCTTTGAAAAATTTTTTTTAGCTAAAAAATAGGAAATTTTGAAGTAATTCGTATATAACTCGCACAGGTTGTTGTTCAAGTGGATCTTCTTCCGCTTAAACTAGCCTCCGCTAGAAAAAAATTCCGCTCGAATTGGCCTTCGCTCGAAGTGGTATCCGCTCGAATTGACTGGTTCTAGTACCAGATATGCCAGTCTGCAACAAGCGTCGCCTAATCTAAATGTAATAATTAGCACGCTCAAATAGGCTAGTAAATAAGTTTAACCGGGTTCGTAAATAATATTAGCCTCAAAATATTGTGGCTGAGACATGGGCCGATTAAACGTAGAAATAGGAAACCTAGAAATATAGTAAAAACGCTGAATAGTAATACACCAGCGTCGCGACATGCGACGTTGGTACGAGTAGGTTAGTCTACAAACGTCGCCTAAAGTAATTGATTTTACCCGGCAGAACGAAACTCCGCTTTTCAGTCGTCTTAGGCACCTGTTTTTTGACAAACAATGACCTTTCAGAGGTCAAATTGCTGTCAAGAATATGAATTGGCTGCTTCGCAGCAAAAATGATTCTTCTTAATTTCAATTGTTTGTACAGCCTGTATAAATACGAATGACAATGAAAATAAAGGTGATATTTTATAATCTTAAAAATAATTTACTGTTTCTATTGCATACTATTAATTATATAATCACTATAACTTTATTTTGAAAACGGCGCTTTTAAAACAGCAGACACGCTTTTCATAAAAGTAACACACTGTACAGCCATAATACAATATTAAAACAGAGACGAGACTTTTAATACGATAAAATGTACGTTACACAATTACACAAGTTGAATATATCACAGATCCTGTATATCATTTAACACTTACAATTTACATTTACAGGAAAACACAGTTTATATATTGCGGCCAACTAACCTATACTATTTTAATATTTATAAATAATAATAATCAAATTAATAACATAAGATTTGTATAGGGCTCGCTCATATTCAAATTCAAAGAGCGACAATCTTTTAGTCTGAGAGTAATTTCCAGCCATCTAGTTCCTGTCAAAAATACCCTCCCCCCCCCCTCCAGTTTTTAAATATCTGTATCTCATTCACCGTTGCTTAGTTTTTGATCTAACTACTTTTTTTCTGTCTTAGAAAAATCAGTTCTACAAAAAATATTTAATTTTTGTTTTTCTCCAGAGCCTGACTTTAAAAAAATTAGGAATATCAAAGTAACCCAAACCACATCTGGCATTGTTACAAGACGTAACAATAAATAGAATTATTAATATATTGGCGACTCAGTAATGATAATGAATATTTGTTGCATATGAATGAAACAGAATCGCCGAATTGAACGTTTCCAATAGTAATGTTTCTATATTGATTATGTTGCGTTATGTCTTTTTTTTTCAATCAATCGCAGTCAAAATTCTGTCGTTGTCAATATCTTTTGTGCTGACGGGAGCCCTAACTTTTCCCAAATTTATTATGCCGAATATCTCCGATTACACACGACAACTTTCCGATAGTCTTTGTGGTTTGGTAATTGACAACTTGATATTGAT
>NW_022758578.1:0-2086 GCF_011630105.1 Anneissia japonica
ATAGTTGGAATTCGTACATATCGCTTCCTTTCGAAACGAAGTCCGTCGTCCCTGTCGCGACGGCGTGCAGACCGCTGGCGTCAGAGGCGACGAGATGCGCCTTCTTAGGATTGTGCGGGGACGTCAGCTTCAACGCGAACATACCTGTTACCGGCTTCGTTTTCAAGCTCACGAAAACGCACGTTTTATAATGTGAGACGACGGCCACCCGACGTCCCTCCCTCCGATGTTGGTCAGACGCGGAATTCTGGTCGACGTGTTTGTCGTTCTCTTCGTCGTCAGCGTACCTTGGAACTGGCTGCTGCTGTACAGGGAGAAAGTCGCCGAGAACAGGGCCGAGATGTCGAAGCTTTCGAGAGTCCCGGAACACTGCAAGTCCCAGGACGACGTCGGCGGAGCGCGCGCGTTCGTGCAATGGATCGGCAGGAAGATAGCGTTTCAGGAAGATAGATGCCGAATGTACCACACGGCGCACATCGTGGATCCGATACTGTCGGCGTCGCCAATCGAAGCCTTTGCGAGGACGTTGTCCAGTCTCACTATCGCTCCGGCTCGCGCCGTCGGCAAAGCGATGTCAGAATTCAACCTGCACTTCATCGGCAGAATTCCTTTCACCATTTGGATACCGGCTCTGATAACTTGGCTGTCCTTGGTGGTCGCGACCGTCGTCTGCGCGTACGCGTCCATAAGAGCTCGCACGTCCGCCGACCGTTCACTTCGACCGATCGTCGTCGTCGAGCGCGGTACGTCCGCCGAAAGGAGGCGCAGATCGTTTTCCAAAAGACCGAGACCTATTAAAGCCAAGTGATGACCATTATTTTGTTTTTATTTATGTCTTCATCGCGATAACAGCAACTCTCATCGCACTCGTGATCGACATGTGGGAACCGACGGTGACGACGGCAATCCTCTTGACCCTCAACGTGTGGACGTTTCTGTACGCCTCGTTCATCGCTATCTTCAGAAAAATACGGTATGATCGGATCGACTCGTTCAATCGTCTAAACAAACTTCTCGTGTGCAGAACGTGACTGTCAATTTTTGTTGTTTTTCTTTTAAACGTTGATTGCTTTATTTTTCGTGTCCTTGAAAATTCATTCTTTTTTTTTCTTTTGTCTCCTTTCCGGACAGATACATCCAATGTTACTCAAGCATATTTTTACCGGCCGTGGCGGTGATGGTGGTTTTTAAGTCGGGTGTGATGTACGACCGCAGTCTGGTGAAACGATTGGACGTGCAGGTCATGTTCGCAGTGGCCCTGGGTGTCTTCTCGTTCAAATTCGTAGAGTCTCACCTTTTCGATGCCGTCCACCAGTGGGAAGAATGCTTGTACGACGTCGTCGCCATCTTCTCTCTGCTGATATCGATATTCGTCGAAGAGGAGCACACGATGTCCGTGGTGACGATGTACGCCCAGGGGAGCAGAGCCACGTGGAGAATTTTGATGGTCATGAGAAAGTTCTGGGACCAAGAGAGGCCGATGAAATGATCTTTTCGAACGGTCGTCAACCTCCACTTTCTCTTCACGATAGTTTTCAACCTGGTACTTCCGGCGTTTCTTGTTTCTGCGTCGTCAATCTTCCACGGGAAATCCACGTCGAGTCAGCTGTGCGAGTTCAGCATCGGCGTCCTGTGGTGCCTTCTCGTTTGTCTCAACTCCGTGAACGGGTGGTGGCTGTACTGGATCGCGAGCCTGTGGAAGAAAGTTGAGAATGACTGGAGAGAAGTTACCTCCGATCGTCCCACTCGGGTCGTGGTCCGCATCTCCGGATTCGAAGCACCTCCAACTTACGATCAAGTTATAAATAGTTTAAATGTTTGACGATGAAAGGATATCAATAAAAAAAATTATTAAATGTGAATTATAAGTCCATAGTGTGTTTTATTTTGGGTGGGTACACCAATTAATACAAACAAATATATAGAATACATTTATATTTCTTTTTGCTCGGATATTTAATTTTTATTGTCCTTACGTTTTTCGTTTGTCGTGATCTCCAGAACGTGCCATTTGCCGTTGAATCGTGCGCGCCGATCTGGCGGAAAGTTTGCGAACACGACGACGTGCGGCACGAATTCGAAGAAC
>NW_022758579.1:0-739 GCF_011630105.1 Anneissia japonica
ATAGTGACATATTTGTTTTAATGTGTTTTAATTAAGCAGTAAATCTTATTGAGAATGTGTTCTTATTTTATGTATAGAGTTCCATTTTTCAAACTTTAGTTTGACATTTTATTTGTATTCTTGATTTTTTTTCTCTTGTTACCTGTGCAGTTCGGGATTGGCCGGTATCAGTGGTGCCTCATTATTCACCTGTTGGCCCTTTTTGGAACCGGCAGCATTAGCTCATTTGTAATTGTATTGTATATTTGCCAGTGTGAGGTAATATATAAATTAATAAATTAAATTAATAAATAAACAGAATTTACCTTGTTTTAGCATGTTATCTTTGTCTGTGCGCTGTCGTTTGCGAGCCCTTGTGCCTAAAACTCTCCGACTTGGCTGGACTGGAAAAAAATAATTTTATATAAATATTGACTGCTCATGAGGGGAATGAGAAATCTGTTGCCCAGAGGTGATGTGAAGATCCGTAGCCAATAAGATAGGCTACGGTTTCCACATCACTAAGGGGCTAGATGTCACCGTTCCACGAAAATTAAGCAGTCTGTATTTGGTTTATATACCTCATACATAGATTCTATGAGACTTAAAAAGGGAAGAAAATAGTACACAACAAGCAGTCCATTTAATATATCATAATTATATATTATATCATATCATAATATTATATATAAGCCCCTATTGTGTGTATCAAGGAAAATCTGTATTTCCACGACAGCAAATATTACTTCTTTCTTTTTTT
>NW_022758580.1:0-658 GCF_011630105.1 Anneissia japonica
CTGCTGTAATTCTGGAGGGTACTTTGGACAATTTCAAATTTCTACGACGCTTGTCGGAAAAGCGCGCCAGGTATCGTAACCATCTTATTATTTATCTTGAACATCGTTCTAACAATTCGGCTCCTAAAGGACTACAATTTCATGTCAGGTATGGTATTCCATTCGCAGATCGTGACTTCCATTCCCGCTGGAATGGCGTCCTTAACGAAAATGCATGTCGATTAAATGAGGTCCTAATTGGCAACTGCCGCAAACTCCTCAAAGACATCGACAACCAAATTCACTTTAGGACTAGGAGGCTAAAAAGAGACCTTCCTATATCTGAGTTTCAAAACAAACTCAAGATTATTGCCAAGGATTGCCTTAAGCTTTCCAAGGAACTTTCCCTGAGGAGACAACACAAATTTGGTCGAGACAATATCACTTCAACTCAAGTGATTGAACCTTCGCACAATATTTCGCTTTCACGTAAACCTAGAAGGTTCATTCGGCGCTTTAGTGATAATCCGTGCAACACCACGGATTCAGTTGTTCAAATTAACTGTCAGCTTTCCGAAGGAGAAACCAAACTTCTATCCCGAGGACTCAAATTTGGCCCAAAACCGAGGCAGGCTGACCCACAACAACTATCTTTGGATCTGGAAGCTTTCTTCCGACG
>NW_022758581.1:0-748 GCF_011630105.1 Anneissia japonica
TGTGGACATAGCTTAGTACTGTACTTTACAAAGACTGTCCATTAAGATCAAAGAACCTGCACGATGCGTGTACGTGGCGTATGTCACCACGATAGGCTCGCCGGAGTTGATCTAAAATGTATTTCTTCTCAGGACAAAAAAAGCAGATTTGTTACAGCTTTGTAAAAGTACTATCCTCAAGAGACAGATAAACGTTCTGGATATCTAGGAGGGAAAAAATATCGGGGAAGCCTGAGGGGTTTTTAATGCAAAAATCTCACGCCTGCAAATTCGTCGAACTTGGAATCTCTATATTATTTTGTAAGCCAGAGGCAAAATGTAACTCACCCTGGTCAAGCCTCTCTTAATACTCCACATTTCGCTTGATGGACAATTCCCTTCACATGCCTTCACTTGAACTGTGCCCTCACATTTCATTTTCATGTTCACATTCGTCGGGTCTACGAAAAGTCGAGATACTTGTGTAGCGTATGAGATTTCAGATAGGCTGCATTTAAAGTAGATGACGTCGGACGGTCGAAACCCCACGCCGATACCCCGTCTTCCGCTGCGAGCTGCTCCGTCGGCCATCCGTGCGTTTTCGTAGAGAACGAACAAAGCCGTTAATAAGATACTAATCACAGTTGTCATCTAAGTGTAGAGAGAAACAATATTTTATTGTAAAAAATAAAGCATGTTACCAAGTCAGCTGCATAGCAACGCATTATGTTTGGGGTTTTGTGAAAAGGCATGTATTATTCGAATAATG
>NW_022758582.1:0-953 GCF_011630105.1 Anneissia japonica
TATTTGTATGTTGATGTACGGCAAGTTTTATTTAAATATTGAAACTGGTTTGACTGTTGGCAATCCGTGGTGACTGTATTCTGTGTACCTCATGCTGTTACACATCATGTTTCGCTGGGCATCTAGTGTTTGTCTTTAGATAACCAGTAACCTTACTTATGACCTACCCAACACACATGGCGATATCCAACTAAAGTCAACCAATAGAATGAACAGGAGTACTTGTAATGTTAATAGTCTATCCATTTAATTTACATGGAGTCTTCAATTTTGAATTTTGCGACCTTCCTACATTGTTATAACCTTTATCCTGATTGGTTGAATGTTCCTGTTCTTTGTCTTACTCATGTTGGATCACATGTCCTATTGGACATAATATAAAATATTAATAAAATATTTTAAATTTACTTACATTTGATGTAAACAATGTTGCTTGGGTTTTGGGTTGTCACTTAAATTCCCCTGATTATTCACAAATGTTTTTAAGGAGTTCGCTGTTTTTGTAGTGGTTATTGTTACACAAGTCGTAAAGAAATTCCTGATTCTTATTGGTTGTTGTTTTTTGTTTAGATTGCAATATGACAATAGCATCCAATCAGAATTAGGAATTCGTAACCAATATCAATACAGTAGTTCATTTTTTTTTTTTGGTGGGAAATGGGGGGGGGGGGAACAAAAGGAACTAAACTGCAATGAATATTAGATTTTGCTGGAACTTCTGATTTGTTTCTCTACCCACAATCCTCAAGTATTAAGGATACCATTATTTGTGAAATAGAAGCTAAATGAAATTGTAAATTTGTCAGCAAAATCTAAATCTTCAGCTAAGATTATGCTATTAGTGTAACAAGACTCTTGATGCGAGGAAATAGTCACACATGACTATAACGTATTTGTGTTATAAGGCCAAGACAGATATTATGAAAAAATCTTATTATCAGCCAGTAATTTAA
>NW_022758583.1:0-2286 GCF_011630105.1 Anneissia japonica
AAATATATATTATTTTTTTGAAAAACGTATATTTCGTCCTCTCCTCAGATTTTTTCAGCGTTAATTAAATATACAGAAATAATAAAAACGTAGTCGGCATAAAGGTGACTAGTTAGAGGTGGAGCATAAACATCGCTTAAAGCGATTAAATAGATCCCATACATAGTATTGCTTTAAACATAATAGGGACTATAGTTTAAAACGAGCATAAATACTTAACATATACTGGAATATCTAGTACAGAGTGTTAGCATACTACTAGATAATTTATGCTAGTAGCATAATGAATATTTGTACATTAAATCCTAACACAGTGCAGGTTGTTTTTATTAATAATATTTACTAGACATGGAGAGATCAATGATAATGATACGCATATACTTCCATACCTACTTATGTGATCAACCTGTTCTACATCGTGCCGAAAACCTATTTATCATTACTAAACAGCATACATTTGTGGTCGTTGACTTTTTCTTTCGATTGTGTAAGGACTTTGGCTTGGTCAATTCAATTCAATTTACAAATAAATCTTTAAAAATGTTAAAAATTGGATAAACAATGAAAATGACATTTACGAAACTCAAATGAGCTTGTCAAATGAAGTCCTGGATTTACAGAAGTAAAAACACAAATTCACAAGTACAAAATAAGACACTGCCTAACCTAACCAAAACCTTACAAGTTCTATAGTCAGTGAAGAATACATGTTCTCGATTTGTGATTATTTGCTCCAACTATTCTCACTAGTTAAGGAACTTCTCTCGGCAAATTTGTTTTCACCTAAACACTTAAATCTTCGTTTTCTTTAGGAATACATTTAGCCCATATTTTTTTGCAGGTATCAAATAATAATGGTCAGGATTTGCTGAGATTTTGAGAATAAGACAAGATTATCTGAATACAAACCAGTACCACATCGGGTAGTTACTTATCGATTTCAGATGGCAATCTGCATTTTTAGAAAAAAAAAAAATAAAATTACAAATTAAAAAGGCAAGGAGATCCTTGACCACATTCTCTGCACCCATCATTGATGTCGATGAAAGATTTCATCATGCTGATGCAAGCTCTTGTCCCAGCATACATAGCCTTTAATAGTGAGGTGATGTGTGCTGCGATTGTTGCAATACGACTTTGAACAGTAAGCGTCTTGTTTTGTGATCGTATGCAGCAGTAATATCTATGTATTTAGCAATAATTGTACGCTGATGGTTCTCAATAACAGATCTAGGTATAACACTTTCATCAGCAGTTAACTGACTCTCACTTGAATGACTCTCATAAGCAGATTTGAGTCTCCATGTGATCCTTTTTAAATAAAAAATCTTTGATCTAATTGCTATCCCCCTAAAATTTAATAGCTTCGTTGGTATTTCCCTTCTTAAAGATATAGGTAATTTTGTTGTTCAGCCAAGCGTTGTTAGGATTGGATTGGATTTATTCGGTATAAACACCAAGGATAGCCCACGAAAGTCTAGTCAAGTCAAGTGGGGTCCTTCTGGTGGTGATTGGACAGTACACCGGGAGACAATCCCCTACTCTTTTCCGAAGAGTGTACTGTGTTCTTTAACGTGCACATGGGCCATAAAAATGCACACGGGACCAACGGCTTAAACGTCTCATCCGAAAGACGGTGCGCTATTGTAACTTGTATTTCAGCCCTCTAGCTGAAACACAAGGAGAGGCAGCGATGGGAATTGAACCGGGGACCTAGAGATCTCCACGGTTCAGCGCACACACAGTGTTCAGTAAGTCCAAATCATGATTATAAGAGCTAAAGAAATGCAAAAAGGCGCTCACTTGTGTTACACTTCAGTGCATCTAATAGAGCGATTCGGTGATGGGCATCACGTGAGCTAACTTGGTGTTGGGTGTTGAATGTGAACAATGGACAGGCACAGCGGTGTTTTTACATGGAGATTGCTATTGCAGCCGTCCTTTGTTATTGCTGTAAAAATCGTCATAATTCCCAGTAAACTATACCAAATTCATTGGAAATTGAACTTGACAATTTTGCCTTAAGGGTTTGCTAATGCTCCAAACAATAATGGCCACAAACATTGAGATTTTTCGACAAACGTTAGACCAGGCCGCTGCACATCTACTGCCTGTTTGGGTATGCACCAGGGTCTTCAACACGCGAACCACGCTAAACTACGCTACGATGTTGAGGCTAAATAAAGTCTACGAAGGATCACTTAAATTTCAAAGCATACAGTGCTAGGAGAACGATAGGATAAGTAAATAAACACTATTTTCAACAATCGTAATGACTTTCCTTGC
>NW_022758584.1:0-892 GCF_011630105.1 Anneissia japonica
ATCCAGATATGGTTCAATGGGTTTTAATTATGTACCACCTTGGCTATTTAAGCCTAAATAATTAATCTAAACATTTTAGTTTTATTGTGTTAAATATTATAATATTCAAATTTAACTGATAAATAAAAAATATATGAAAATGAATATAAATAAATGTAATAATATATAATACATAAATAAACAAATACTGCATTAATTAAAATAAATTGAAGAATTAATAAAATCGAATTGAAATGTCCACTAAATCTGGAGGGGGAGCCTACACTATGAGCAAAAATATAAATCATGTCTAGGCCCATAAATGCTATGTATCATGGTACCTGTTGCCCTACTGTACAACACTGAGGTAGCCCTATATATTATGCAGGCCTAACAAAGTTAGAGTTAATCATTTCATAGGCCTACATAAATAATAGAAAATATATTCAGACTTACCCAAGTTTTGTTTACTGGATTATGGCAGTTGATTATAGAGTAGATAGACTTTGATGAAATAATTTACATTGATGTGTATGAATGATGTAGATCACCATAAAGAAAACTATTTTCTCTATGAGATCACCATGTGCTATTTAGCTTTGCATTGCACTATGGATAAACTAATTAATATGTTCTACTGCCCTCTTTTGTCTTAAGACAAAATATAGTGTTAATAATATTATGTCAACTCAATGGAATCTGACAGTATTACACTGGTTAGTAACGTTACATGGTTAGTAACGTTACGGATTTCGACTGCTTTTATTAGCCCTGTTACCAAATAAGAATCAGAACTATTTTTGTTTTTTACTTCAGTGTTATACAGAAGAGCAAAATTTAAAATAAGAAAATTCCTAGTAATTGCTTTCTCCTTATACAAAAATAAGGCCACATAAAATAAAACAATTGGTTA
>NW_022758585.1:0-684 GCF_011630105.1 Anneissia japonica
AATGGGCCTAATTAGGCCTAAGTAGAGAGATATGTTTCTCTGTCAAGTTATACGAAAACCATCAACTAGACCTTCTAATATGTAATTGTTAACCACAAAATATTTAATATCAGTTATCATGCCTTTATCAATAGTTAAATGTGAAATCAATATGGGGGCAATTTTTGAATGTGAAGTCTTACATGGGAAGCATTATTCTGGATCGCGAGAAAATTTTACTTATAAAAATGATGGCTTAATGTCCCCGGCACTCAATTTGGTTCAAAACACGGCCAATGAATGAATGAATGAATCATCAATCAATTTACTGGATCCACTTTGATACGGTAGCACTCATAAAAAATGCATGGTGCATACATAATTAAAGAAACATACAAAAATAAAATATGCCTACATTAAATTACTAGCTATTGATTTGATTTCATAGTAAATTTAAACGAGCGACGATATCCCTGATAACCAAAAATACTAGTCTAGCGCCCTCTTTAGTTTCGATGTTTTTGGTTGACTCCGAACAACTGTACATTATTATGTAATACTCCGTTACATTGTCGTCTGTACTGTGTAAATTATTAACGAATATTGTATGTTATCATATTGAAGTTAAATACTTTTTGAGTTTTAATTCAAAAAATAAAATATCAAATGCAAAACAAAATTTTTATTCCAAAACAAAATTATAAA
>NW_022758586.1:0-2257 GCF_011630105.1 Anneissia japonica
TTAGTATTGTTATTCGGTGATAATAGGGTCATACAATATGTGATGTGATGTACAAGACTGGCTTTAGTAATAAATATTTTTATGAGAAGAATTCTACATGGTGTACCTCAAGTCTCTATTATAAGTCACTATTATTATTGTTGTTTCGTCATGCTATCAAATAAAAACCAAAACGATAATGCTTTGATGGCGAAATTGAATTTAATATCAACATCAAAGTTTAAAACCGCATATACCGTACGCGCGAATAAGCCGCGAATAAGCGGAGGAATCGCTTATAAGCTTATTGCAAATAATTTTGAAGGATTTTTTTCCCATTTTTAGCAAGTCAATAATCCAATCAATCCTGGAATTGTGGTTGCTGCAGAACGGAATACCATTCTTCTTAGTTCTAAATTTCATATAGAATTATAATCTGACATTTAATCCCTCCCCATGGTCTGCTTTATAACAGGGCAGTTTACTTCAACACTAAAGCACAGTAGTTCTGATTTCACTTGTTTAGCTGGCTCTTACTTTACTCGAGCCTCCACCAGCCACAATGTCAAACATCCGACACACTAGCTGTCACTGACCAAATCACAGTAGGTAGCATCTCTTGTACTTCGACCCTCTAAGATGAATAGGGCATTCAACTGTCAAAATTCCTCAAACTGGTTTTCGGCAAACTGGTTTTTATAATTTATTGGACAGTAAAATGGCATTTGGCGAAGTGGACTAGGCAATCTGTGTTTCGACAAACTGGTCGGATACGAAACAAATTCCTGTTTCTGATTTTATGTATTAGATTGAGACAATAAACATCCAATCAGAATTAGGAATTTGTTTGAGATTTCATTGACTAAATATAAAAATGCTAACACAAGATTGTTTAAGAGATTACGCAAATATAGCTGTATGTTTAGCTGTATGTTTAATAAAAACTATTAGCTCCTCGAATTTTAACATTGTTTACTTAGTATATAATAATTTTAGGTTTCAGATTCTACATTAATCAAGATTCTACAAAACCAGAGATGACCGGACGACAATCTACACCAATCGCTATTATTGGCATAGGTAGGCCTAATAAATACTTTACTTTCCTAAACTGAAATAACAAAATGGTAATTATTAGGGACTTGGATAGCGCATAATGCACGATCTCCGTGCGCTGAAGTTTTCCTTAAAAAAATATCTAAATCACAGACTCTATATACGACAGGAACAGTTGTCCTGGTAACAGAATAAGGATATCAGTGTCACTGTAACGACGTATCTATTAACAGGAAATACCATGGTGTACTGTAGTGTACACAATCAATAGGCAATTATACATGAGACTATCTGTATCAACATCCCTACTTACTCTCATGATGTTAAACCATTAATCATTATAAATCAATTTCCACATCATTTCTATAGAATTAGGCAGTAGACGCACGCTCCCGCTGGGAGCCTATTTTTGTATGAATGTTGAGAGTGAGAAGGAGATACCCGAATTAAAACAAAATGGGACAAATCCATTTTATAGCGTGGCGGTGCAACTTTGTCTCAATCCAAATTTAGAACGAAGTACTGGATGGATAAGGTTACAATAATAACGTGATTGAAGGGCTTCAGGACTAGAGTTAAAACACACGATGTTCTTTTCCATCCGTGACTAAGCAGCAAGGGAACTAAATATGCTTTAATAATTCCGAGTGCCTTATTCAGAGATTCAGGTTTAAAAGCAATTAGAATAGAATAGAACATTTATATAGCGCCGGTATCCGCCAAAAATGACGCTCATGGCGCTTCTGAAAGTGTTTCATCAGTTATATGCAGCACAGAAAAGGAATATTTTATGTTTTTAGCTCTCTCTTGAAGCTTCCAAGATCCTGTATCATTCTGATCTGGATGGGGAGACTGTTCCATACTTGTGCCTAGGCAACTACAAAAGAGCGTTCTCCCCACCTGTTATTCGATGATATTTCAGTGAGCAATCCATGACTGGATGATCTAAGTCCCACTCGTGATGACTTATATGCGTTTACAAGATCTGCAAGATCTTGTAAAGACTTTCAGAACTTTAAATACAATCATAGCGATTTTGTACACGCTTCTTTGTTGAACTGGTAGCCAATGTAATTTCTTCAAAACCGGTGTGGTGTGGTCTCTCTTCTTTGCGAAGGTCACCATTCTTGCAGCGATGTTCTGAAGACGCTGCAAACGGAAGAGTTGTTGCTGTGGGATATTATAAAGGAGAGTGTTTCCGTAATCCAAGCGAGATGTCACA
>NW_022758587.1:0-881 GCF_011630105.1 Anneissia japonica
AGACGTACAAAATAATACGTTCTAATATTCTTTGCCTAAGCTAGTACTAAATAGGCCATGCGGCTTTCTGTCTAGGGACTTTCGTACTAAATGATTTATCAACTGTTCCTTCTTATATATTAACTGTTGTATTTATTTTACTCGTGCTCTTCTTTGTAGTTAAGGCCTATACATCGTTAAAATTATGTGTACCACACTTTGGAAAAACACAGACACCAATTCTAAAACAATTTTACACTCACCGTTGTCGAGTATTCTCTTGTATTTATAAAATGTTAATACAGAGTTCACGCACGAACAATTTACAAGGCATAGAGCCTACTATACTGTACTGACAAAACATAGACATGCTAATATCATTTTTAAACATAACAAACACAAATCATGGCCTAACAATTAAACGTTTATGTTTAGACATTTTATCCCTACTCCCTTTTCCAAATCACTTCTAAAGAATATTATTGTGATTTGTTATTCTTATTTTAACTCTTAATAATTATGAACAAAATGACCAAAAATTGATGGTAAGTAAAATTAATAAAATTAATTCAAATGAATGCGTGATTATAAAACACATTTTTATGTTTATGATATAATAATTCCTAAATGATATAGGAAAATCATCATACGATTTAAATTATGAAACTCGTAAAAAATAATGTTGGTAGTTGTATGAACTGTATCGTAATTCAGTATAATGTTTGTTTTCGTAGGAAGACGAGACGCCATTAATGCACGCTGTGCAGTGGGGAGCACCAGATGGTGTGTTGGAGAATATGATTGAAACGGCAACAGTTGAGTGTTTAGAACAACAGACGGTGAGTAGAATTAAATATCATTGCATTTTAAACATGACAAGCACACAGCATGTGTACACATCA
>NW_022758588.1:0-777 GCF_011630105.1 Anneissia japonica
GCATTCATAAACTTTCAATCCTGTATAGAATCTCATTGTTAAGCTGTTGTAATATTGACTACTAATAATAATAATACGATTATATAGTATTGTATGATAGGCCTACATTTTGCAAATTCAGGGGTGTAGTTATGGGGGAGGGAGAGGAGGTGGAGTCACCCAGCCTTGAAGTTTTCCATCCAGTCTAAACCTAATTTCATGGCTCTCCACCCACCCTTATTAACCCTACACTTCTATCCTTAAAATCCACTCATATTATTTAGAGTAGGGGTGGGCATAAAAAATCAATTGGAGGGCCAAAGTAAATTTTCGATTTAACAGATGGACGAAAACTACCTTTGATGTTTCAAGTGTGCTTCCAAAAACCTTCATGCAGTGCTCAGTTTAATACTACTTTTTACAGGTGATCAGTGTCGGGCCGTAAACGACTAGAGGTTTTCTATCACTTTGCCCACCACAATGCCGAACATTTCACAGTTACTTTCATCACGTTAACTTACTAAATTCTAGGTCAATTTTGGGGCGGGGAATAAGGGGTGTCTGGCAGACACACCCCACCATCAGAATTGTCTGACGGTGGCCATTCATAATAACTTTATACAATGAACATCTTACACAGTAAGTTTCATCAGGTTAACTCATTACCTAATCTAGGTCAATTCTGGTGGTAGGGAATAAGGGGATGTCTGCCACTATAAATGTTCGGCAGTGACCACTGGTACTATGCTAAACGATATGTTTCCTCGGGTTAACTCCACCACAAATGTTTGATTGTCA
>NW_022758589.1:0-1454 GCF_011630105.1 Anneissia japonica
GCAACCTCGACCATGAAAACGTGGTTGACAGATTTCATGCAAAATTTCCAAAATATTGAATTTCACTTTCAAGAATGAGGATTTGAAAATAAATTAGATGGTTACATTGAATAAACTCTTTGTTTCTTGCTTTATTCAAAATGTTTTGGTTTTGGAAGCTGATTTCAACATTAGAAAGCATAGCCTACATGAAGTCATATTAATGTAACTCGATGCCTATCAAATAAGTAATACAAATTCGCCGTAATTCATATGAAGATATTAGAATTGAAGAATACAATCTATTGAAAAACGCCCTAAATTGCAATGGTCTAAGCAGATCATGGGTCAAATTCTGTAATAGTGATAATAGCACAAAATTTATGTTTATCATTGGTAACACATCATTTACGTACGAAGATGGCTCATGGATTCTTCGACAAATTTTGTAAAGATTTCATTTGTAAAGCATGGAAAAGAAGATCTTCCCTTAAAAATGTTTGAAGTACTGTAGGCTATGGATTGTGTTTCACATTTCTAATATTATAATTAGAGATTCTTTGTATTGTGATTTTTTTTTTTTTTTGTAAAATCTTAGAAATGTAGAATTTGTAACTTTGTATTGTGTGTTAATATTCTCTGTTTTTTATTTATATATTTCATTTAATAATCTTTATTTTTTGTAGGTCTTGTTGTTAATAACTCTTTGTAAATGGTCTTAATTTTTCTGACTTGCTTTTTACTTGTTAATTTGGTTTTCTTTTTGGACGCACCTTCAGAGGAAGTGTGCCACTGTTATAAAAGTGAAGATTCCAAATAAATTATTATTATATTACCTGCAGAGCCGTAACGGCTCTGTTTTATAATCCGAACTAGCGCCCTCTTCCGTTAGCGTGCCTTTCTTTCACACTGTCACGTGATCTGAAAACGTCGTTGTTTAGAAGCACGCCTGGATTTTAAAGTGGGTTTTTAATCTTTTTTTTAACTATAAATTCTAATTTAATTACAATTATTTGCGTTGATCATAAATCATATGGTATTTGTGATTACCAAGCTAGCTAACGTATATAGAAATAAGGTCTTATTAGGATGGCTTTGCCAGTTATTTGCTTTGGCTTTGTAGAACCATATCCTACTAGACTAGAGTAGGCCTAGCCTACTAAATAAAAGAGAGAGAGATAACCTGCCGGGCTAGCCTACCTAGGAGGAGGAAGTAGCCGACTGAGCTAAGCTGCTCTCATCTTACGTGTAGCACCGTTTCGGACGCGCACATTTTCAGGTTTTTAGTTTATCACCCTATCTGGGCAGGAAAAGTGATGAAGAAGGGAGCTTTTTTTTATTTTTTATTTTGCTAAAGCCAAATATCACCCTCACTCAGGTTGTTTGCTGGTGC
Organism: Anneissia japonica; assembly: GCF_011630105.1. Lineage (NCBI taxonomy): Eukaryota > Metazoa > Echinodermata > Crinoidea > Comatulida > Comatulidae > Anneissia > Anneissia japonica. Next base: position 1,373 of record NW_022758589.1, read on the forward strand.
ATTGATATTCAAAGTATTGCCGTCTAGGCCTAAATTCCGGTTAAAAAATTAGCCATTACTCCAGCATCAAAGGGAAGGGAGC
>NW_022758590.1:0-567 GCF_011630105.1 Anneissia japonica
CACATATATACATATATATATACATATATATACACATATATACACATATATACACATATATACATATACATATATACACATATATACACATACATATATACACATATACACACATACATATATATACATATACACATACATATATACATACATATATATACATATATACATACATATATATACATATATACATACATATATATACATATATACATATATATATACATATATACATATATATATATATACATATATATATACATACATATACATATATATATATACATACATATACATACATATACATATACATACATATACATACACATACATATACATACATATACATACATATACATACATATACATACATATACATACATATATATATATACATACATATATATATATACATACATATATATACATACATACATATATATATATACATACATGCATATATATATATATACATACATGCATATATATATATACATACATGCATATATATATATATACATACATATATACATATATACATACATATATACATATATACATACATAT
>NW_022758591.1:0-652 GCF_011630105.1 Anneissia japonica
ACTACAATTCGTCGGGGAGAAAACAAATTATATATATTTTGTACATATAAATAGTCGCTAAAATCAATTAAATAAGCCTTTGAAACCCCTAAATTGTCAAAATTTTCGGGACTTCCCCTGGACAACTTTCAATATTTCGACATTAATTATGTCATCATCAGGAATCATTGTAGGCCTACGTCGATATATTGAATCCCGACACGATGGCGTGCATTTCGATACTTGAAGTATGTATTATACTATCTTATCTGAGATTAATCAGTGGACCTTTCGGCTCAATTTATCTACAGAAAATAAACTCGCTTTCCATAATCATAAATGTTCTTGCCTCTGCCCCAACCATGCTGGAGCTGACGTGTTATAGACCCCCAATCTGTTAAAGTCCTTTCCTGTCCCCCTCTATTTCAAATTCCTGGATCCACGACTGACAGTAGTGGATTTAAATAGGCCCTCTCAAACCTAACCCCCTACAATTAAAAAGAAATTTAAACATTGAGGGAAAACATTTTTTTTTTTTTTTTTCAAATTTTAAGTGAGAGTGCAAAGTGTCATACATGATTGTGAACTTTCTTAAGAATCAACCTGCTAATATTACATCGCACTCTTTTATTGTTAATGGGACAGCCTTCGAAGTTGTGGATCACATGACACT
>NW_022758592.1:0-1155 GCF_011630105.1 Anneissia japonica
CATATTATATATATGAACATATATATATATATATATATTATATACACTGTTTAATACACTTATTCAAAAATGACATGTTTCGATGCGTCAACACATCACCATCAGACGACAATTCTTTTTTCTACCACTTCACTGATAGCGCGCTACTTATCACTAATTATATAAATATATATGTGATAAAAGATAAACCGTCGTGCGTAATACCGAACAGAGTATATACATTTTAAGCGTTTTTAAAGTATGTACATATATACAATTTATATATAATTTTTTTATATAATCATACTATATATATTTTTTATATCTGATATATACATTTTTATATATAGTATAAAGAAACACGTGTTTTTCAAATTGGAATTTTCATCCTAGATAAAAAGCAAACTTAGACAATGTCTTAGATGAAAACTACCGTTCGGTTGCTCTAGGGTTTATACGCCTCATATATAAATCTTTTACAATACTCATTTCCTGTACATATTTGTAGAATTTTCCGGTATATCTTGCTGTCTTAGTCAGAAAAAAATATATGGAATATACCTTTGTTTCACAATTTCATAAGTGTTCGCCATTTAAATTTCAAAGCCCTATTCGTATTCTATACAAACACTGTATACGTGAACATTCTTCTCCAACATCATAGCTGCACTCTATGGTGCCGTGTGTGAAGAACACTTATTTCCAGGCCTAGGGTCATTTTGGTGGTGATTGATCCCCTATCTTTTCGGAATAGTGTACAGCACATGGGCTATTAATGCACAAGGGACTAACAGCTTAAACGTCTCATTCGAAAGACGGTGTGCTATCATAACTTGCATTTCAAGCATTTAAGTCCTCCAGCTAATATGCAAGGGAAGCAATGGAAATTAAACCAAGGACCAAGAGATCAGTGCTACCACTAGTGCTACCAACAGTTCAGCCGACTGATCTAAGCTGCTCTAATCATATTACATCATATACCGTATCATATATATATATATCAAAATATAATATCATATCCTTTCATATCATATGACATTATTTCATTTCTTATCATATCATAGCATATCATACATCATCATATTGACAAAAATTCTATTAAACTCTGCTCTTGCATTAGCTTTCAATTTACGTACAAAAATATCTAATTTTTACGTATGCGATGCGAAGCCGCAA
>NW_022758594.1:0-1672 GCF_011630105.1 Anneissia japonica
CTGCAACCCTCTTTCCATCATCCCCTCCCCCAAGGGGAAAAAAAACATCGTATAAAATCTGATCAAATCTCTAGATACCGGTACCTTCCACAGCTTTTAATTTCGGTGCTCATTTAGGAATTCCTTCATGAATTTTGTTTTCAGGCAATCGAAGGCAACTACAGTACAAGCAATTCTAGTAGTTTGAGTGTTAAGTTCATTCAGTAATTTATACTGAATGGTTGTATAGGCTAAAACTAGGGCATTGTTATATAGATAGGCATAGAAGACCCAATTGTTTCACGTTAATTAATATGAATACAGTCCAAGCCAAGGATAGCCTACTTTTTATACTACAAACAAGCATTCAATAATGTAAAATTGTAACTATAATAATAAATGAATTCATTTTTCCACAAACATCATGAATTTAGGATTTCTAAACGCCAACTGCACAAATATCACTGATTTTAAACACAATACATGGACTTGGGCTTAGACCTATAACAGTAAACCAATCCTTCTTCTAGCTAGGACACCCAAGTCCTAGTCGCCTAGGCTTAGGCCTAGGCTAGAGGAGCAGTCTTGCGCTCGGACTGGCTGGTCCTAGGTAGGAGGTCTAGGCCTAAGTCTACCTCCATAGGCTATACTATACTAATTATTGGAAATATAAGTCATTTTCGAAGTCTACACCGTTCAAATAACCTACTGTGCGTGTTTGCCGTTCAATTTTACCTTGATTTGGTCGTCTTGCGGTCTCATGCTCATGGATTTTGAAGATACTTTTTCACAAAATAATATTAATAAATATTTGTTTTATGAAAACAACTCTCGGCGCATGCAACGAAAAAATACTCTTTTGTGATTGGACAATAGTTTGCGCACAGTATCTTTATTTTTTGCTGTTACGGACAAGTAGGTATACTGCACTTAGATAATTATTCTGGTTCTAAAGAATAAAATCAAAACACGATGAATTGGTAAATTAAAACTATCGAATTAGTTTCTAATCGAAAATCGAATAACTTTTTACGAGAAATGACCACGATCAGAAGTATAGCGCAGAAGTATAACAGGAGGGTAGAAAATGTTAAGCAATAATTTAAAAGAGAACTCGCAAAACGATTTTTTTTGTTTTTGAGGGGATTTTTCATATTTCATTAGAAAATGAATCAATTTTATTATCTTTATTTTGGAATTTACTGAATATGCATTTGATATGCATCAGCGGTTGTCAACTCTTGTCAGGATGAGTAACAGCAAAACACAGCAAGTAATGTATAGCGCCGCCAGCGGCAATACGATCTGGGGTTACTTTATTCGCCAATGACGTCATTGGCGAATTCGTAAATTACCTATAACTTTATAAAAAATTCCAAAATAAAGATAATAAAATTGATTCATTTTCTAATGAAATATGAAAAATCCCCTCAAAAACAAAAATCGTTTTGCGAGTTCTCTTTTAATGGGCCTATATTTCGCCCAAATTGTATTGTTGTTTTAGTTAGAATCATTATTTATTACTAATTTTGTTACATATTTAGAAAATTTTATAACAATATTTATTCACTCACACTTATTTAAAAACTATTTTAATTGTATTTGCTTGCAATCAAGTCCGTTCGAATAAAATAAATATCTGACTGTCTGAATTTTATATTGTTTTGCATTACGTGGCCGTTTGCTGATTTTA
>NW_022758595.1:0-698 GCF_011630105.1 Anneissia japonica
CGAGTGATCATACGAGCGAAAATGTTCACCAGCGGTACCATGAGAGCCAAACCGCAGAGAAGGCAATCGTCTCCTAGTGATTCCGCGAGTTTTCCTTGCGTGTAACACGGCAGGAAATATGTGAACACGCACAAGCCGAAGTTTCCGAAGCAACCGCATATTCCGTTTTCGAAATCGGCCATCCTTCCCAAGTGCAGGTGAACTCCCAAACGCAGGTGAACTTCTTCGCTTCTGTTTATATGCGCAATACTTTGACGAGAAACGTAAATAAAATAGATGGCGGCAGACACGTTTTTGCGAACGTGAGAAAACGGTTATTTTTATCTTTTTTTTTTAATCCGAACCTATCCTGACTTTCGAAAAAACCCGTCTGCCGCCATCAATGAACTTCCGAACGGAAACAACAACAAAAAAAATACAATCTCAGTCAAATTTCATTTTTTTTTGTAATAAAATTTATTTTTTAAAACTCTGAAAAAAACGGTAAATCTAATTTTTTTTTAAATAATTGTAAATTAAAAACATTTGAAATAATTACAAATTCGTGACAACCGTAAACTTTAAAGTACGGAATCACCTAAACACTTTCACGGTGTCGGGAACGTTCCACTCGGGTAACCGTTCGCGCACGTTCGACCTGCAGAGGCAGCAGCGAAAGGTTTTCAGGCTGCAGGTCCAGCACGTCACCATGTGTCCGC
>NW_022758596.1:0-878 GCF_011630105.1 Anneissia japonica
GTATAATGTATTCCGCAATGTTTTCTTGTGGCTTGGTTGTTATTCTGAGTTTCGCGCCCTATGGCGGTCATCAGACAACTGGCAGCCTTAGGTTGTTACTTGATGTTATACCCATTTGTCACCTGTTTCTATCCCTTTCATATTTAGATTTGTTGTGACGGCACTTAGTTAATTGTGTTGGGTTCTTTGTTGCATAGGATGGCTAGTTTTTCTTCAATGCATAGGTTACATTGCCCTGAATTGCGCATATGTGTGTTTGATTTCTTTAGGATCTCCCACTTTATTGCATATTCATGACCTCTTTCTTTTTAGTTGCCATATGTGTTTTGAGAGTTCTGTTTCTTTTTCGTATTGTTCGTGTCTAAACGATTTCGTGTGGTTGTTATACCTTTGCTTGAAAGGTCCTCCTGACAGGCCTATGTATGTTTTTGTGTTTTCTTGTGTTGTTATAGTGGCTTTATATACTAGGGCACTGGTTAGGCATTTACCATTTAATGGGCAGTTCTCGCTATTTCTGCAGTTGCATGACTTACTGGGTGTTTCTTCTTTGGTTTTGTTGATGATTTTTGAATTGTGTGCACTAATGATCGTTCCAATGTTTTTCATGCAACTGTAACTGACTTTAATGTTGTTTTTGTTAAAGAGTTTGTGGTATCTGTGTCCTCTTGGGAAGTGTTTGCTTATTAATTTCAGAAATGTTCCGCCTACGTTGGTTTTCACATTTTTGCTGTATGGTGGGTTAAACCAGATTGTGTTTCTGCTTTGGTGTACTGCTTTCTTCGTTTTCTTGAAATTTTATTCTTTCTGTATATTCGCTTTGTGCTAGCGCTTCGTTGTATATGGGTGCAGTTTTTTGGAAAGCTTCCTGATTGGTTGAT
>NW_022758597.1:0-767 GCF_011630105.1 Anneissia japonica
ACCTCGAGTACACGGACGGATGTCGAGTACACACTCGCTTCCGCGACTCGCCGACAGACCTCGAGTACACGGACGGATGTCGAGTACACACTCGCTTCCGCGACTCGCCGACAGACCTCGAGATAACGGACGGATGTCGAGTACACTTGCGTCCGCGACTCGCCGATCGACCTCGAGTACGCGGACGTGGAGTACATGGACGGACGTCAAGTAGACGGACGTGGAATAGACGGACGAACGTCGAGTAGACGGACGTGGAATAGACGGACGAACGTCGAGTAGACGGACGTGGAGTAGACGGACGGATGTTGGGTACGCACTCGCGTCAACGACACCGCTGACCGACTTCGAGTACGCGGAAGGACGTCGAGTAGACGGACGAGGAGTACACTCGTGACCGTGTCCTCCGTCCGGTTCACAGGTTCGGCCTCTCTGGACTTTTCTGAAAGCTAGACTTACAAAAAATTTTGAAATTTTCAGCGTCTCGACGAAGGACGTCGAGTGTCCGCGAACCTCGACTGATGTCGAGTACACGTCTCTAATTAGACTTCGAAAACATTTTTTTTTGAAATCGGAAAGAAATTGTGTCCGTGAACAGCCGACGGTCGTCGAGTACACGGACGAGTCCGCGAATCTCCGACGGACGTCGAGTGCACGGACGAATCCGCGAATCTCCGACGGACGTCGAGTACACGGACGCGGCCGCGAATCTCCGACGGACGTCGAGTACACTGTCACGTTCGCGGATCTCCGACGGACGTCGAGTA
>NW_022758598.1:0-1154 GCF_011630105.1 Anneissia japonica
TTGCATTTTGAGTACTATGTACAGTAGTTGCAATTTTAAAAATGCATTTATAGTATTATAGCTGTTTTTTTTTTTTAATAGTTTGATAGTGACAACAGCAAACTGACTGACGTATCTGAGGTACAAATTATTCATTAGTGGTTTCTTATGTATAACATAAGACAGCTATACACATTTGTGTAGAGGTGTGGCATTTGACAGTACACCTAATACATCCCACTAATGTCAAAATTGAGGTCTATTACAGCCTGGGCTTGTAATGTGTACACATCAAATTCACTGATCCTAGTCCTTATTCAATCATCTTTGAGAACAGCAATAATTAAAACATTTTGAATAAAACAAGGCAATATCATTAATAGGAAACAGCAGTGGCGGCGCCAGCGGGGTGGCAGGGGGGGCTTAAGACCCCCACCGGACAGGTCAAGGGCCCCCCCCCCCCCACAGAGCTCGTCCTCCTGCCGGACAGAGCTCGCCGGGCAGTCAGACCATAAAACATATAAAAATAGCACACCAAGCCAACACATGTCTGTCACAGTCTTAGAGTGCCATTTTCGGCCATCTAGAGGTTGATATTCTTTTTAAAAAAATCTCATTTTGAAAGGGGAACCCCCTCTCAACCCATTTTCCCAGCTCAAGCCTACGAGCTCAAGTCCCCCTGTCGGACAACTTTCCCCCCCAGAAAATATATCCTAGAGCCGCCACTGGGAAACAGCGGTTCATTGTTACCGTAAGTGTAGTTGAATGAACAATAAATTAAAATTTAAATGTCAAACTACTGTATAGCAATAATTATGTGTAGGTCTACAATTGTGCATAAAGTTTGGTTTGAAACGATTAACATTCTATTATAGAAGTTTAAAAGTTAATGATATTTTAGAATGCTTGAAATGATGTGTCTTTTAGGGTAACTTTTTTAGAAATGATGCATTTTGTTTATTTATAGATGGTCAGAGGAGTGCAGCTTAAATTCCGAAGAGTGTTTCAAGCAGCTGAAGTAAAAGCTGATGTATCGTGTATGTATATATATATGTATATGTATGTATGGGTGTGTGTGTGTGTGAGGGGGTGTAGGGGTGTGTGTGGGGGTGTAAGTGTATGTGTGTATGTGGAGGTGTATGTATGGGTGTATATGTATGGGTGTATATGTATAT
>NW_022758599.1:0-1070 GCF_011630105.1 Anneissia japonica
TCTCGGTTTCAGCGATTTCAACTCTTCTTCGTTGATTCCAGAAGCAAAATCAAGTATCATGGCCCAATGGGGGAAAAAACAATATTAAATCAGATCGGCAATCATTGGCGAGAAAAAAAAAACTTTTTACTCTAAAGATAAACGATTAAAAAAAAAAGAGAATTACATACCTATACGGTGAAATTATCTTTTCACCGAGTCCTTCCGTGCTCCCTCGAAAGTCCAAAACATGGAGTTGAAGTTCCGAACGCCTTATCTGTCCCAGAAGCTCGATAAGTAATTCCAATCTCGATGAATAAAGTAATGCTCTATCCTCTAGTTTATTCATTAACTTAATGCCTCTGGTAACTTTTTCCAATTCGCTATGTCTGAGACCAATGCTCTCATCCAGGCATAAGTACTTTAGAGCCACAACATCTCGATCCTCGAGGTACCTATCGACGTTCACCAACATCCCGCGATACGATGATTCGTCTTGCCTGGCCATTGCTTAGTTTTAATGGATAGACAGGTTCCGCCGCTTATTTATAAACCAACTATAACGATGACGTCATGGGTACTTGGAACCTTGACGTCATCCGTACGCCCTTATTTGAAAGCATCGATAGGCCGGTAACGATGACGTCATGGGTACTTAGAAAACGTCAGTTGACTAATCCCTATATATACTCGCGAGTCATCACGTAACGATACATTCGGAATCAGCGAACCTCGACGCCATGGCAGAGAAGACGAACAGAAGAATCGTAGCCAGAATGGTTAAGATTTTCACCGAAGATAACATCTTGTTGGAAAACCTGCTGGCCGCCAATCGAGGTCGCATCCTGACGGTGACATTCTGTAACTCGAAACTGATCTCTCTGGAGGTGGCGTTCTCCGCTACGGTGAATGGAGGCGGGAGACACTACGAATGCTTTGCATGGACCAAGGTGGACGGAGTGAGGTGTGTGGGCAGGCAAGGAACCATCGAAGACACGCACACGCTTCTGAATATGTACGGCGTGCCGAATGCCTCGTTGGAATTGGAGGAATACGTTGTCAGACTCGGCACAATAGGAGACGACATGCCG
>NW_022758600.1:0-1130 GCF_011630105.1 Anneissia japonica
TAAACTTCCTGATGTTACTAAGCTCTGTTTTAAGTTTATCAGGAGTACACAATCTGTGGGCTCTATTCAAGCCACGCCCCTCCACTGAAGCGGACGTTGACTGAAAAACCAAAAGCCTAAGCCGGTTTTCCACAGGCAAATTCTGCTCGAATCGAAAACGTCGTTCATGCGCACTTGTATTCACATTTCTATCGAAGTTTTCGCTTAAGCGAATTGGTAGCTCCGTTTCTACTTTTCGCGAAGCGATTGGCAGTTCGAACTGTTTCTACTTTTTGCGATGCGGAAAAATGTGGTCAACCAATCAGAGCTCAGGAACCAAATAAATTATCCTAGCAGAAAACAGTCTTTAGAGTTGGCCTCTGTGCTGGATTGTGAAAAATGAAAGTGGTTAAGTAGGTAAAGCTGGATTGTGAAAAATGAAAGTGGTTAAGTAGGTAAAGCTGGATTGTGAAAAATGAAAGTGCTTAAGTAGGTAAAGCTGGATTGTGAAAAATGAAAGTGCTTAAGTAGGTACTTAAATTGTGAAAAAGAAAACAACCTTGAGCAGACCACTAAGCAAGACTGTGCTGGATTGTGAAAAAAGAAAGGGCTTTGTAGCAGGTAACAACAATAACGTACCTTCATTCTATGAATATCTCAGGAAATCTGTGTAGGCCTACAGTTTTAAGACCAGAATTGATAAGAGTTGCAATAGCTTTTATCAAATGTGTTTGTTCTAAAATGATATGTGATTCAAATTGAACTTGAAGTGGAATCAGTCGTTGTATTTACCAGTACAGTAGACATTGATTGTAGAACATCGTGCATTGTCTTTAATTTGATTGATTGACTGGTTGATTGATTGATTGATTATTTGTTTGATTGAGTGATTAGTTAATCTTTCTGACCCATTTTATTATTGTTTGTATATACTGTTTGGTGCTAGGCCTTGAAAGTGAAAGTTGAATTGAATTTAATAGACAAGGCTGAGCTTGGATTGTGAAAAATAAAGACTTTGAATAGGCCTCTGTACAGGAATGTGAAAAAGCAAAGTGCTTGAAGCAGATAACAATAGGCAAGGCTGTACTTGGATTGTGAATAAGAAAATTACTTGGAACAGGCCACAGTAGGGAGGACTGTGCTACAATTGC
>NW_022758601.1:0-1929 GCF_011630105.1 Anneissia japonica
ATTCGGAGATCCTGCATTGTCGTTCAGTATGAATTCTGTTTACATACATCCCCCTCCCCACCCCCATGTATATAGACAATTAGACAAATAATAATAGCAGTGCTTGAAAAGAAAAAAGAAAGTATGATGTTATATTTGTATCAAGCATAGTCCTTTAACAAAATGGTGTCTCATGGCGCGATTCGAACAGCCTCTCGCTATCAATGCGCGTGTACAGCTAGACCGCATATATGGTATAAGCGGAGATCTAACAAAAGCGGCAAAGCCACTGTCATCAAAAAGGATGTGGTATTCCGTACAATACAATAAACAAAAAAATAATATTAAATAAGAGCCTCTCTAGGCAATGGGCTAGGAATGACAATAAAAATACAGTCAAAAACGGAAAGTTATATTGTAAGTATAGATCAGATGACTGTATTAAGAATTTCATAATATTTCACGATACTGGAACATTTCAGGAGTTTATTGATATGAAATTGTAAATTGTAGAGTGTTCATGAAAACAAATAAAGCGTGTAGTACCTTGTTTTTGCTAACGAGATATGAGCTTTTACTCAAGGTAAATTCTTCAGGTGAATGAAGAGGAAATAAAGAATAAAACAACTCCAATCAATATATGGAAATAGGGTACTCTATTTATTATATATAATATAAATCAAGATAGCCGTTAACACTGTTAAATTATATATGAATCATCCAAGAAAGGTAAATATATGAATCTGTTCAACCACGAAGCCTCTGTGGTCTAATGGTTATGACGCTCGCTTTGACAGCGATAGGTCGCAGGTACGAATCCTGTAGGGGCCTTTTATTACACTATGTATTTATTTATAGGACAACATTCGTTGAGAGCTATGCTACATGATATACCATCATGTCGTTTATTCGAACACTGTATTTACATTTCTTTGATATATAATGTGACAGAAAACAAGGGTTGAAGTATTTCTGGAACATGAATATAATTATTTGAGCACAAATATTCCGGTCGTCCCTGCAACCTTATTCAATGTACGTAAATTAATATATTTATGATCCAGAAATACGTTAGCCCTTGATCATGGTTTAAGAAGCGCCGTACATAAACAAAACCGAATAAACAAATAATAAGCCTCAAAGGAAAATGTTGATTATATACATTTTGGCAATTGACATAAAATACAAGCAGCGTATTTTAGGCACAATAATATTATGAACAGCAAAAAAAATAAAAACAAAACAAAACAAAACAAAAAACAAAAAACAATGAATTGAAGAATGTAAAATTAATAATTAGCAGAGCGGACCTACCACGCTATAAAATATGTGGGGAAAATTTTAATCTTTGTCTTCTTGATCAAAATAGAATTCAATGATAACTTTATTCTATCTATTATTATTATGGAATTTACGAATAATTGATTCATTCCAATGTAAGTTAATTTCGCTGATGAAATCATTTGAAAATGAACGAAATTTTCGTTCATGTGTGTACTAATAGTATTGTCTATAACAATTGCTTCTAAGTACTGTATTGCGTATAGTAGGAATTACGATGACACAATACAAAACACTGTACACTATTCTCAGTAAATCTTACTTAATAATACAATTTTCAATCGGCAGTAGGTAATATAGTACGAGTATATTGTATATACATGTATCTATATAAAAACAAACGGATACATGATAATAACAGTGCTCAAATAGGAACATGTTAAAATCGCATCAAGCATAGCCGTTCAACGAAAAGTTCCTTTTATTCAGTTGTATGAAAAAAAAAAATCATATCCATTAGACTAAGAACCCCCAGGCACTTTCTCGCATACAACTGACTCAAATGCTCACACATTGGCATAAGTTTAAAAGCTTATAGGTCGCAGCTTGGAAGTCATAGTAATTAGGTTTGCTGCTAACCTAATTTGAATAATATTTATTGTAATTTTA
>NW_022758602.1:0-700 GCF_011630105.1 Anneissia japonica
TTATTTTTTATCTATTTACATATTTATCTATTTATTTATTTATCTATTTTAATATGTAATTATTTTTTTACTTATTTACTTGCTTACCTACTTATTTACTTACTTACTTAATTACTGACTGACTTAATTACTGACTGACTTACTTTTTTAATTATTGATTTATTTATTTATTATTGATTTATTTATTATTTATTAAGTTATATATTTACTTATTTATATATTTACTTATTTATATATTTAATTATTCACTAAGTTATTTAAATATATATTTATATATTTATCTATTTATATATTTATTTATTTATCTATTTATATATTTATTTATTTAATATTTATTAATTTATTTATTTACTTATTTATTTATTTACTTATTTACTTACTTACCTACTTACTTATTTATCTATTTATCTATTTACTTATTAATTTATTTATCTATTTATCCATTATCTATATATTTGCTTATATACTTATCTATATGATTATTATTAACTTACTTATTAATATATTTATTTATTTTCTCTATTTATTTATTTATTTAAATATTTATTTATTGATCTATTTTTATATATATTCATTTACTTATTTACTTACTTATTTACTTACTTACTTACTTACTTACTTACCTACTTACTTATTTACCTACTTACTTACATACATTTATCTATTTATTTAATTATCTATTTATTTTTTATTTATTTAT
>NW_022758603.1:0-685 GCF_011630105.1 Anneissia japonica
TCTTTTTCGGATGGTAAACGATAAGATGTTTTTATGATCATATGATACAGTATGTATTGGAATTATATCTTGTCTGCTATTTTTTTAACTTAAATGATGTTAACAATTATTCAGGAACACTAATGACTCTGATAATGTTTATGATTGTTATATCCAATTGTTATTGTTGTTATTATTTTTGTGGTTTTTATGGCCTAGTTGGTTATTATGATTACTGTTATTGTATTGATCACATTATTGTCAATATTATGTTGATGAATGATGTTATAACGATAATTACTGTAGCTGTAATGAAGATAGAAATAGTATTGATGGCAATAATGGTGATAATTATAGTGATGGAAACTGTTATAATGATTATGGTACTAATATTTTTCATGATGATAATGATCACAGTAATGATGATAACAATAGTAATAAATTAATGATTATAGTAATAGTGATGATAACAATAATAATAATGATTATAGTAATAGTGATAATAATAATAATAATAATAATAATAATAATAATAATAATAATAATAATAATAATAATAATAATAATATGACGACTTTGAACTAATTTGTGAAATACTTTGCTTGCCGAGTAGTAGTTTGTTCCGCTGTTTCTTTTTTTTCTAATGTTAATAATAATAGAATTATTTATTATTTTTTAATGATAATTATTGTTGTGAATGATTTTT
>NW_022758604.1:0-688 GCF_011630105.1 Anneissia japonica
GATCGTGAGACCGATAAACCGGATCGTGGACGTGTTGTGCTTCACGACGTTCGCTCTGACGTTGAAATTCCCCGATATGCGTGGCGTTGGCATTTTGGCCGCGGTTATGCGAACCGGGTTTCCGATAGATTACATGTGCACGTTGAAAATAGCGAAAAGTCGCGTTTGTAATTTTGTAGTAACGTTCGTCTGCAACTGTCTGCTACCGCTGATTATCATCAAATTTGCAATAATCAACGTCCCCATCGAATTCGGGCAAGATTCCGTTCCGGTCGTCGTGCACTACTGCTTCCTGACCGCCGTCAGTTTCGGCAACGGGGTGCTGCTGGCGTACGCGCTGAGGAGACTCAAAGTCGCCGTCGTCGACGACCACGACCACCACCACCATCACGATAGCAACGAGAAAAAGGAGGAGGAGGAGGAGGAGAAGAAGAAGATGATTTCCGTTATTGTATAAGATCCGATGACGTGTGATCGAACTAACATAAATAAGTTAAGGACTTGAAAAACCAAAACCAAAACAAATCACAAAATGCAAGAACGTGTTGAATTTCGCATCCTGTTGAAGGACAAAATAACCGCGTACGTTTCCAACAGCAGTTTGGACGAACTGACGAACAACTTCGGAATTCTTTCGCAGCAGGAAGATCTTGCCCTGCAACGAGAACACACAGTGGAACTGAAACTG
>NW_022758605.1:0-990 GCF_011630105.1 Anneissia japonica
TGTCCCACTTCTATTATGCATGCAAAAAAATTAATAATTCATAAGCCTAACTAAGCATTATAGTAAATAAGCAATCTTCTTATGGAATTAACAGCATTTATAGCATTTATGAAATTAAATATTTATTGTATTTAATATTTAGCTTGTTGTTCCATTGGTTGACATCTGAAGATATTCCCTGAGCAATTGATGACTCCATTGATGAGATTCTTGGTGACAGTTGACATCCTTCCAGCATACGAAGTGTTGCGTACGGTGAAGAGAAGCCAAAAAAAATAGTGTCCCAAATAAAAGAAAAATGTGTAGCATATGAATTGCATATGTTACATACTGTATATAAAAAATTCCAAAAATAAAGCAACACAGCAGCATACGAATAGCGTACGGTGCAAAAAAAAATATCTTAAAGAAATCAGCAAAGCAGCAGCATACGGATAGTGTATGGTGCAAAAAAAAAATATCTGTATTATAAACACTGTCAAAAATAAAACATTCAATCTACCAACATACGAATAGCGTATGGTACAACAGATTCAATCCTGTAGCATGCGAATGGCGCATGGTACACACCCAAATAAATCATACAATATAAATACAATGTAGCATACGAATTGCGTATGGTACCATACATGAATAAGAAAAAAACAATAATCCCCTCCAAATAAATAAAAAAATTATCTGCAAACAATAATCCATGGAACTTGTAGTAGTATCAGAAACGGTGAAAATTATTAAGTTTATCAGAATCAATTCAACAATCGCGCAAGCAAGGAACGGCTTAAACACCAGCTAAACTAGAACCAAAAGAAAAACAAAATCCTAACTGTTATAACATTTGCGTAAAAAATTACGCGCGCGCATGGACAGTTTCAATTCCCCATAAACAAGGAGAAAAGACCCTCATGCCACTAACACTAAAACCTGGAAAAACAAATCCTAACTTCTATAACCACATGCGTAAAAAAATTACGCGCGCGACCGGTACGCTCC
>NW_022758606.1:0-616 GCF_011630105.1 Anneissia japonica
TCTCATTCAAAGTTGATTATGCTAGTTTTAGCAAGGAAAATCAGTTCGCTACCTTACGAAAATGTTAATGCCGGGCACTCACTTCGTCGTACGACGAATCCAACTCCGCTCCATGTGAGCGAGACGAAGCAACGCCGTCTGCTGATTGTCTCAACTTATCCTCATTAAAAACGATCCGTTGCACGCGCGTCATCGCTTTGTGTTTCTTCATGGAATCGCGTCGGCCGACGACGTGCGCAGTGAGTGCCCGGCTTTAAGAATACATGCATCAATTAGGCCTATAGATATTTTATAGTAAAATACATGTAGGGCCTATAGATATTTTATAGTAAAATACATGCATCAACTAGGCCTATAGATATTTTATAGTAAAATACATGTAGGGCCTATTTTATTCTATTAATTTTATAAATTGAAATGCAATTTCTAATTAGAAAAAAGGTTGAATATATCCGGTAAGTAAATTTACATGATGCATAAGATGGTATTTGTAATTCCAATTTATATGTCTACTAATATTTGTGATAGGCATATTACAGTTGTAATGTGATTTTTACGCACCATTTTAATATTATAAATTATGTACTTTGCTCAAGTGGGAAGGTTTCGAGAATAA
>NW_022758607.1:0-1798 GCF_011630105.1 Anneissia japonica
AAAGGTACATATACAGTGTTTAATAAGGACATGATGACATGACTTTATTCGTTGAAAAGCTACAGAGTAGCCTACGATGTTCCATCATGTCCTTATTAAACACCTTTGAAACAAAAAACAGAAAATTTGGACAGCTAAGTGAGATTTACTTAGGGAAACAAATGTTTCTTGAGAAGCCGACGAAGTCGAGGCATTTAGGTATACCTAGCCTAGACTTGGGTCTTGTTTTCTGACAAGCCCGGGCACATGTACCTACTACTAGCCTTCTCCCTAGCCTACTTAATTTTTCTATTAATTATTTCAAACACTTAATTTTTGTATTATTTGTAATGCTTATACGCACCCCCTCCCTTTCAAAATTGTCAATGGTCACTAAAGAGTGCCAAAGTGATCTCAAAATTTCATCCATTTTCAAATAGGCCTTGAGACTAGAAAAAAAATCTGAAAAAAATGAGTTAGGGGGAGTGGAATGTTAGAAGCAATCCACATAGCCAGATATCCTAATTAATCCCTTCTGGTCACCCTAAGCCCTGTTGACACTTGATTTTACTCCTTGTATACAAATGGCGGCCATTTTGAAAAATGGCCGCCAAATTTATATAAAATGTGCATAAAATTGAAACTAAATAAGCTACAGATATGATTTTGGTGTCTAAACTCATAATTTCTAGACAGGCAACAAACTAGACATATAAAAACTACTGTCACTCAAGCCAGAATGGAACATAATTAAAAAATAGGTGTTTATTTGTTTTAAAATAACGCAAAATATACTTACTTAAAATGTACATAAAATAAGAACGAGTGTATAAGCTAGTTTTCTATGTAATCCAGATAGATTTTTGAGCAAAAATAGATTTTATTGACTAATTTTATCATTTAGGTTAGGTGCCATTTTTTCCCAAAGTCATCGGCCGCCATTTTGAATTTCAAGATGGCTGACGCACCACATAAAATATGGTCATGATTTGTGTCAATGGAAAGCAGTGGCGGATCCAGGGGGTTCAAGGGGTTCGGACGAACCCCTCTCTGTGAAGAAACGTAACAAAATATTATTGGGTCCTGGCTTACAAAACGCATTACCAACCGTTTCTCGCGCATCGTGCGGGACGGTCCCGCTTCAAAGTGATTTTGGATGTAACATGTATGACGCCGAATAATCACAAATTCAGGGAAAATATATTTAAAATTAGAAGAAATTAGTTTTATTAAAATTATAAAACAATCATGCAGTAACTTGAGTCATTAGAGAGCTTTCGTTATCGCGTTTGAGATTCAATTCACCAAAAGCTTTGGCCTTGCGCGTTCATTGTCACAATGTTGACTATCCATGAAGCTATCCAAAAATAAAAACAAATTAAATTAAATATTTTGTTAAATAATTTTCTTATTATAAATAAAGACAACGAAATTCCTAAAATATATATATATACAGTATATATATTAACTACCAAAAGTCAAAAGAACAGAAGCTTGTTATTTTTAATGTATTTAATCTTGAATGTTCTAATGTTTCTTAATTCATTAAAAAAAATATATTTTAAATACAAAAGAATTTGTTTCTGTTTTAGTTTCAACAAAGAAGTTTCTGTAATATGGGAGAAATTTTTGTTTTTTTTTGTTTGTTTTTTTTTGTTTTTGTTTTGTTTTGGTTTTTTTTTTGTTCTTGTTTTCAAAATGTCTATCTACTTTTAAATTTCATTTTTTAATTGTGTATAAAAGATGAATGCGCATGTTTTTTTTGTACGCAAGCTTGTCTTTGAGTCGGGTTAACTTACTGAAATCTAAAAAAAAATAA
>NW_022758608.1:0-1177 GCF_011630105.1 Anneissia japonica
TAATAAAACCTTGTAAATTATAAGCTTTGTAAATTAAAAAAAATGGACGGTGTTAATAAGAAATTTCCAACAATAATAAGCTTCTCAAAGAATAATAAGCTTTTCATGGTGAAAAATAGTAAAACAAAATGGAATGCTATGAACATTTAGATATTGATATTGCAACACTAAATGATTACTTTAATGATAGGTTCAGTGGCTTAATGAGGACTCATGAGGCACAAGGGCGACAATACAGTAGCGGCGAAGCCTACGAATTCTAATAGCCCTCTCTTAATTATCCGTTCGTTAGTAAGTCGAATGGCCATGCGGGCCCCCTTTGAAATGGGGACTCTGGCTTTGCCCCAGAGCTCATAGGCGTTAATTCATTGGATAAATTTGTATGTAGATCTAATGAGGCAGCCGCCATCGATCTGTAATAAGCTTGACTTATTTTCAAATTCAAATTTTTATTATAATACTTTTGTTCACAAATATATCGTTCGGCTTACATCTGTATTCGGATTCTACTTCTGGACACTTTTGCAACTTAAACATGTATATAGCAATAAAGGTTCAACAATTTAAATAATCATTTGTTTGTACTGTATTAAGTATGTGCCCAAGTAGTTAAAAAAAGCAATCTTGCAAAGATCTTTAATGACAAATTCTGACCCATCTCAAGCCTAAGACTGACTTTCTTGAACAAGTACTATGTTGAACTTGTTGTAATAGCACTAATAGCAGAAGATAAGGAGAGTATTAAATCGACATGTTAGCATAATTACATAGGCCATACATATCGCTTGTCAAAGTTTGCCTCAATACCGGTAGGTAATATTCTATTTAAGCTAAGCCGTAAAAGAAAACAGCTTCTTCTTAATGGAATCTTTTATCAGTATAATTATTTCAGAATATTCTGAGCTTGAAAATTACGATTGTAATCTCACAGTCTTATGTTGACTGTTGTTGACTGTAGTTTATTTATGAATTTTTATTGTATTTTCTTAATACATTGAAATTAAAAATTTACCAATACCTAACAATCTAAAAAATATATTATTAGGCCATTTTTGTGAATTAATAATAAATTGACTTTAGCGTAATGCACCTTAATGTGCAAAATTGAATAAATCAACTATGTATGTGAAATGAGTCCTAATACAATATTGTTGGTATTATATATATATATATATAT
>NW_022758609.1:0-1053 GCF_011630105.1 Anneissia japonica
TAGTTGTAATGCTGTAATTTAACCTCTTTGAAATTTTTTGTGCACCAAGCCTCTTAGTTTTTACAACCAGGCCTTGCTGAAGACTGAGTGGTTAATTCTAGGCAAATAATTGCGTTGCATTTATCTGTGATGCAATTGTAGAAGTGCTTCGCAATTAGCGTAAAACATGTCACATTTTGCGATGCGATACTGGGTAAATCGAACGCTGAAGCCCAGTAAAAATACTTTATCGTAATTAAAATTAGATCTTCTTATTCACATTCACTTCACACTTCCGATGCATAATAAATGTAATAATTTGTCATAATTGTGCTGTGATGATTGTGCGTAATCCCAAAGTTGTTAGGAGACATGTCACCTATATCAATAGTTCAGACCTAAAGTAAATTTGCACAAAAACCAGAGTCAATGAAAACACTAATTTTCAAAATTTTATTTGTGTTGCATGTCTTTTTTTTTATTTGATAAATCTGAGTAAATCTTAAATGCTATTATTTTTAGACCTGTCTTCTTTTTTTTTCCCAGGACCAGTTTGCAGAATTCTGAAGTGCGAGGATGCAACTACTGTAGATGTGAAAAAAAGGAGGGGATTGAATACTTTCTTAATAACCTTTGTGAAAAGTATGAGGGAAAAAGGCATTCATACTTCTGTTACTATGATTCATGGTGAAACTATTGACGATTCCCATTGATACACTCATGCATGGACCCTATCAATTTGAGGATATTCATAATCTGTAAAAACGTTAAATATGTGATATTCCCAATGCGATGAAAATGATGGAATATTCTTACTTTCCAAGGAGCTGGAGAAATTGAATTGTATAGTTATTAAGGGACATTAAGAAATTTTGATTTCATTTACCACTATTTGTATTTGCAATTGACAATATTGCTTTCTCTACAAAATAAATAAAATGATTGATGTGTTAAAATGAAATAACCGTTTTGTTTAATCATTGCAGTGAAAATATTTTGTACTATACGAACAATTGAAAAGTTTTATTTTCAGACAAGGAGTAATTTGTTGAAATGTACACCTAGCTTATGGTC
>NW_022758610.1:0-979 GCF_011630105.1 Anneissia japonica
GTTCCGCCGGCCCTGTATCTCTCCACCACTTAAGTCTTCAACAAAAAATGTCATGGCGTATTGCTAAAATACTTGGCCATGTGAATTTTGTTTGCTCATGTGCGAACTTTACTAATACATTACTTATAGGTCATAGGTCAGAACCGAGGTAGGCGGGTTGGGCCCGGGGTTGGCTGTGTTGAGTTGTGTCGCCGAACTTGATCGCATCATCTAGGTGTAGTAGGTGAAAGACTTTTGTCTATAACTTTAAATAGATTTACTCGCAGTATTCCCTTGTTAATTCGGTGAACAAAATGGTATTTGTAATTCAATGGATGAAAGTGCTGGCAAAGAATTGAGAATAATTTCACACTATTTCCTCATCCATGCAACAGTGAAACTTCACAGGAACAACAGTTTTATTTCTTCCGGTTGGTAATGCATCAAAAAGGAAAGCGCTTTTACTTCTTCAACCTTTGACAAGAAATCATCCTATCCTATAATCCTATTTCCTTTATTATACTGGCTACAGAAATCTAGAAATAGAAACATATGCATTTTTGGGCTTAGTTTCTCTATGGGCCTACAGTGGCGAGAATGAAATCTAATCGTGTGCCAAAAGTCCAAAATGGTTGATGTGACTTCAAACGAGTCTAAGTTGTTTGAGGAAGAAAATCCTAAATTATATTAATCCACCAATAATTCAATGTTTTGTGAATTTTGATGGTGTCACATGAAAAAAAAAAATCTCCTATAATAATATTTGATAATAATTTTTATTAATCCGGGGTTTCCCCTTTTTCCAATAAGCGATATCACTACTCTTTGTTGCGTAATGCTCATTTCCCCTACATTGTATGTCGCGTTTAAGCCATCGAAACATCTGTTTTATTTCCAAATCCATGTGATCCTGGTGCTTTGTTCTTTTGCATTTTAATTAGGGCATGTTTGCATTCTGCAGTTGTCAACAAAACGTCATATAGATTCTTTTCATGATCAT
>NW_022758611.1:0-897 GCF_011630105.1 Anneissia japonica
TACAAAAATATATAAATAACTAGTGTATATATAATATATGTATGTATATATATATCAATAAATACAATATATATATATATATATATATATATTATATATATAAATAAATAAATATATAAATATATATACAAATAAGTATATAAAATAAATATATAAATAAATATATAATAAATATATTTATTATAGTGGGTACTTTCCCTTTTCATGAAAATACTTCGAGCAATTAAGAAGAACACTAGATTTAAACAATTACGGAGTACCGATGGCAAATGACCTAAGTTATACAAATTACATAAATCACCACTGATAATTATATATCTAGGCATAAGTTCATACCAAGCAAATTTACAGGTGATGAGGTGACTTGTTGGTCCAGTTCTGATTAATCCGAATGTAATTGTCCGCTAAAAATTCCACTAGTGATCCAAGTTTATAAGCTGGAGTAAACAAAAGCGTGATGGCTGATGATCCACAGGCGAACAGGCAATAATCTATTGTGTAATAATAGTTATCCCACGAAGAATCCCAAAGATGTTTACAAAGTTCCGTAATTGTATCTGTCCAAAACTATATATATAGGAGAGTAATTCCAACAAGTACAATAATAATAAAGATGTAAACAGGTTTCCAAATGTCCTTTGGGAATTCCACATAAAACTAGATGTACTATCAGATGATGATTAGCTAGGCCTAGGATTCCATCACCGATCCCAAAATAGCCTATTCTCACCTACCAGCGTACCATCCCCGCACTAGCCAGCGTTATCAACCTTTCACGAGCAGATTATCAAAACAAAAACAAACTCCCTTCTTGTCCTTCTAGAACATTCTTGGTTTACTGTCGCTAATTAAAACTCATCACCGAGTCAGTCATTACTTTTCGTCAACCAAGACCCC
>NW_022758612.1:0-1184 GCF_011630105.1 Anneissia japonica
ACAAACACATTAGACGGACATGAACGAATTTATGAACGATATGACAGACAAGATTTAAAAAAAAAAATAACAAAAAATTCATAAAGGAACAAACGTATAAGACGGACATGATTCAAACAATAAAACAAAGCCAACATAAGACTGACATTTCTCAAACAAATAACAAACGTATCGGACGGACATAAACAAATGATACTGTGTAGACGAATGAATAATTTTGTAATGAACAAAATATTTATGAACAAAAACAAACAAATATGAAACCAATGGACAGTTTTACAAATGAACATGTACCGGTACGCATATAAAATGTGCAAGTTGTGATGATATATATCGATTCTGTCTTTATTCATAAATGATGGATACTAATTGAAAGTATCCCTTCTTAATTTTTTTTAAATTTTTTTTATGGTGGAGGGGGGGAGGGGTGCCGTTTCTTTCTTCTTTTTTTTGCACCATCTTCAGTACAATTCTGTACAGTACACATCACACGGACAAAAAATTCGTCATCGACTTCTGTCTTAAATTGTTGAACCTCTGTTTGACAGCTTCATCTCGCCATTTCCTCACTTGCACTAGGTGAATATAATTCACATCCCCTTATCTTCCAGCCACATCAGCAGGTTGTCAGCAGCATTAAAAGCTGTTGATGCGTTGAATCTTGGGAGGGGACTAACTTCTTGTTCATCATATTTCGAGTACTTTTCCAAAAAACTTCACACTTTCAATGGAATAGTGTTTGTTTCAGGCTATCTCACTTTGCATAACAAAAAAAAATCACATTTTGACTCAACTTTTTAACATTGTCACTTTTTGCACAAAAGTGCTTATCTCGCCGAATTGAGCACTTAGTGCAAATTTTTTACTTTCCGCCATATTTATAGTACTTTTCCGAAAAACTTCAAACTTTCAATAGAATAGTGTTTGTTTCAGGCTATCTCACTTTGCATAACAAAAAAAAAAATTAGATTTTGACTCAACTCTTTAACATTGTCACTTGTTGCACAAAAGTCCTTATCTCGCCGAGTTGAGCACTTCGTGCAAAATTTTGACTTTCCGCCATATTTCGAGTACTTTTCAGAAAAACTTCAAACTTTCAATGGAATAGTTTTTGTTTCAGCTATCTCACCGTGCCTAACAAAAAAAATTACATTTTGACTCAACTTTTTAACATTGTCACTTTT
>NW_022758613.1:0-229 GCF_011630105.1 Anneissia japonica
GTAATGTCTACCCATGGAGGAAAATATCATGGTCTACCAAACGTATTATTTTCGTTCGTATATAAGCAGAGGAAAAACTTCCTCAATGGTGGTAAGGTCATGGAGGATAATATATAACACAATAATAAGATATGAATATTTTCGTCATGCTATGTAAGAGTCTGTCGTTTATTGGGGTTTTTTTAAGAGTCTGTCGTTTATTGGGTTTTTTTTAAGAGTCTGTCGTTTA
>NW_022758613.1:248-1095 GCF_011630105.1 Anneissia japonica
GGGGGGAGTGAGATGTTGAAATTTAAAATAATAGGCCTATGGCGAACGTGGGAAAAAAATAGAAAATATTGCATGTGGCGCTCTCTTCGGATTCGACACTGGCTTAGGCTTCGATGTTGATAAATATTTTTAAGCCCCATTTCAAGCGCATACAAATTCCGGATTGATATTTTCGAACTCAAACTAAAATATTTCTAAACACTCATTAAACAAATAACCTGGGTAGGGAACAAGATTGAGTGGATAGTAGCAGCATCTAGCCCACCTTCCTCATAGGAATTGGCCAATTGCAAGCGCGTTTATTTTTTGGAGTCATGTGATTCGTCGAAACAGTAGATTGTAGCGATGGTAAAGGTGACTAAGGGGTAGAATGCACACGGTATACAATCTATGCCAAAGACGACCTTAAATCAATCATGAATCATTTAAGCAATTTCTAATGACATAAATGGCCTCCATTGTTTGCACAATCAATTACTATTTGCCCCTAAGGTATCAATGCTGTCAATCCAAGGGCCATTATACACTACGTTGTAGATAGGTAGTTCTTGGAGTTACTTGGTAGAAATACCTAGTTACTTAACATGGTTGAACTACCTAGTTTGATCTTAAATTTTTTTCACTGGGTAGTGACATTACGTGGAATAGGGGGCGCGCAAAGTATTTATGGGTTTAACTATAGGGTGTTGCGTTATCTGAGGGCCAGAGCCTGGAGAGGGGATGTCCCCTCCTCCCAAAACGAGATTTAAAATAAAAAATTGGGACTTATAGATGGCTGGAAATGGCTGGGATGGGAAAACTAGGGCTATTTTTTTTTTTTTTTTCTTGTCATTTTTTTGGTCCAGCA
>NW_022758614.1:0-1244 GCF_011630105.1 Anneissia japonica
AATAATCCAATCAACGTCATTTTCATCATCATTATATTATATTATTTTATATTGTCATCGTCGTCGTCATCAACATTAAAATCGTTTTATTATTATATTTGACTTACATTAGGAGGTATTAATAGTATAATGTAGGCCCTAGTTAAATACGTTAAAGTTATTTATTTATTTTTTTGCGGTAGTTGGACTGGTACATAGGGCTAGTTATTACTGTCAGGTAGCAGCCGATACTGTGCCATAATCCTGTGTGTGCTTAGCTTGTTTATCGGAATTTTTCGCTGAGCCCCATCCCTTTGATCTTGCACCTTGATCTTATCAATAGGTCCATGCTTTGATATTATTTCTAAGGTCCCACAAAACAATAGCGCAAACATAAGCTCGTGCGTTTGTGGGACAACTACCGTAAAACCTCAAATTGAAGCCCTGGGCTTCTTCTTTTCTTTGCGAACTTTGGATGGGGTTTTTTTCAAGATGGGCTTCTTTTCTAGACTACTTTTTCAAAGTCAAGAGTGGGGGAGGGGGCTCCTTTTCAAAATGAATGCTGTAAATTTTGTGAATTTGTACTATAAAACAATAAATAAGACTGCTGTAACATCAATCTATCATTGAGTGTATTTAACTGGCATTAAATCACCTGACCTAGCTCTTATTTAATTTATTTTGTTTTCTGAAATTGATGTACAGTGTAAGTGACTGTCACATATCCCGAAAAGAAGCCTATGCTATCTTGAAAAGAAGCGCATGAGCTTAAGCCCATTGGGCTTCAATTCGAGGATTTACTGAATCTGTCTGCAGGACACGCGCGTTTTCCTGGCCCTGTTCTGATTGGTCAGTTGTTAAATTTCATTGACACTCCGAAAAAGTGTATTCTGAGGTTCATTGTACAATAAAGGAAGTAGACAATATAGCTTAGGGTCACCTTCCAAGCAAAACATTCCTGACATACTGTTCACTGTTCTCTGTTATTTATTTGGCATATTCCTTAAATACTATGACTACTGTATTTAATGATTGTGATTACTTGGTTTCTGTTCTATTTAGTCGATATAGCAAATTTAGAATATAGTTTCGTAGTTTGGTGGTTAAGATGTTTGCTTTCGAATTCCAGGGCTCTGGATTCATTTCCTGTCAGTGTTGCGAGATGTTTTTTTTTTTCTCCCGTCCAAAACAACTCAACTCTCTTAAGCCTGGTTTCCTGTCGACGTAAAGTTCAGAATTTCTTACGATTCATACGATTCTTACGA
>NW_022758615.1:0-194 GCF_011630105.1 Anneissia japonica
CGGACCGTCCTTCTGTACGTCATGCGCGCGACGGAGCAACCGATCACGAACGCCGGGTTGCACGGAAACTTTTTGTACGTAACCTCTACCGATCGACTTTACGAGATCCCTCTTCTACGGCATTGCCGACTCCTGAACGATCGCACACGCAAGCAAGATCCGCATTGCAGTTTGATGTCGACGCACGCCGGCGT
>NW_022758615.1:251-798 GCF_011630105.1 Anneissia japonica
CGGACGTCGAGTTGGAACCAAGACCTTCGGAGCACGTGCCGAACGCCGAAGTCAAGTTGGACCGAAGGCGTTCGGAGCACTTGCCGAACGTGCAGGCGAAGAACGCCTATCTGGACACGCCGTCGACGAATCACATCAGTCTGGTCGCACTCGCGGCAATAGGGTGGACACTTTGTATAGTTGAAGCTATAGGCATTGTTTGGTTGATCTTTAAATTTACTTTGTTGGTACGGTAAAAAAAAGAAATCGTGGGTTTTTTTTTACATATCTGTGTATTTTTATTATCCGTTTCTGTTAGAGTTAGGAACATGCGAACAGGGGCAAATGCATTGTTGATTTTAAAATTGAAATAAACGAAGATTGACACATAATTTGTTTGTTTTTCTTTTCTTTTATTTCGTCTAATCAACACTCAACCAGCATAATCAATAATGAAAGTTCCTGTGAACCGAATAACGTACATCGTACTTAATGTCGAAACTTAAGACGCAGGGAAGTATACTATAATATGAGCATTTGTTCATCAGCAGTACGACGGTCGGACTAT
>NW_022758616.1:0-1311 GCF_011630105.1 Anneissia japonica
ATATATAATACATAGTGATCAGAATTATCAATGAAATTGATGCTATTCCACGTATGCCTCGGTTATAGAATGGTTGACAGACATGAAAGTACTGCAAGACACTTTGACTAAAGCCTGGTTTCCTGTCGACGTAAAAGTCAGAATTTCTTACGTTTTTTACGACTCTTATTACGCAAAGTTGAAATAATGCCGACGTCAACGACGTTTGCATTGATCGTGTTGGGCCGCAGACGAACCTGCAATTTTCAGCCGCTTACGAAAGTTGAACTTACGACGTTGAACTCCATCCAGAGTCCAAAACGAGCACTTGCGACTGTTACGTTGAGTTGAATTTTTCTTGCGATACGACGACATAAACATGACGTAATTTGTAGTTCTTACGATTGGCTACCATTCCCACTAATTCCGTCCTTGGTACCCAGGGTTTTCGCGCGAAAATAGGCCTCTGCCTCTTTATAATGAGCTGCGCTAAAATGTTCAAAACGTCTAGCATTAATAAAATGCATTTAGTTAGAAGTTAGAAGATTATTGCAAAGAAGTTAGGCCTACATTATTAAAATACAAATAGGCCTATTTGATGTTTGTATTTTTGTTTCACAAAATAATGATGTTTCGAACATTCCCTGAACATTCGTGTTTCATACCACCAAATTTTAATTCCGGGAAACTGCATTAATAGGCCTATGCCACGGCCTCGAGGTGCTTGTCACACAATCTTGGAGTCAACTTTCGTAAGAGACGTAACACAAGGCAACGCAAGCGTGATCACTCAAGCATAAGTCACTGAATCGCGGTTTCCTGTTAAATCGTGGAAAATCGACGTATCGCATGAAAATTCAATACGACGGTTTCCTGTCCAACACTGTTTTGCTACGATTTAACCTTACGTTACGTCGATTTCACGACGCACCAGTCGCAATCGGTTTCCTGTCAAATCGCATTTTGTTAGGGCCTACTAAAACGACGTAGTCGTAAGTAAATCTGCCTTCTTACGTCGACAGGAAACCAGGCTTTAATTGAGACATTGAATTTTATTGGTACGAAATTTTCGGTAGCACCTGCTACCTTCATCAGCGTACGAGTATCTAAAGATATATATTACAGCAAACAGTATATACATGTTAACAATAGAGATAACGATGGATGTAGTTATTGCCTTAGTATTAGAATTTTTAATTCTAATTGCTCGTGTCTCACTTTTACAGTGAATTAATTTAATGACAGTTCAAAAAAGAGTTGGATGTTAATATATAAATATTCATTTACTCGGTTTAATGTTTTGAAATGTTTTTCTACTGGTGGATCCAGACA
>NW_022758617.1:0-760 GCF_011630105.1 Anneissia japonica
CATATGCACCATGTTATTATTTAATGGGGCATTATTGTTGTGTAGCCTAGCTTCTAGGCCTACAGAGTATATCAATAATAATCTTATTGTTACAGGAATTGGTGTTGGCTCTGATGATATACTGTAGTGTTATAGCACATCACCTTTATTTTAAGACAGTGCAGTTTGTAGACATTTAGGCAGTTTTTCATAGGACCAGGCCTATAACTAGGCCTTATAGTATTATTAGTAGGCCTACTAAGGGCCTAGGCCTATTATGAAAAAAAAAAAATTAATGTGACAAAGTCGCCATGGCATGACAATTCTAGGCTAGTAGTAGAAACCTATTAACTTTACCGTCAGCTGGATAAGGCTGCGTGCGAACTCACCTACTGCGGGACTGGAGCAGTGTTCTGGTCAGGAGTGCGCTACTGCTGCTGGGTAGACACTGACTGTGCTAATCCTAGGCATAGGCCTAATTATAAACAAACAAGTCATCGGACTGATATACGTTTATTAATTCAATTGAATTATTCCTCCATGATTGAATTGACGTTGACTAAACCGTCTCTCTGCAACTGCGTACGTAAACGATCACAAAAACTTCACACTACTGTTATGTACTGTCTAGAGTTGCTCGATCGTCGGGACGATTTTTCAATCAGCTGCTCGCCAAAATTGACAGACTGGTCTTGAATATTAATGAGTTGGTTAGAAAATGCTACCAAGCTACTGAAAAAAGTGATCAGCCTCGTTTTCACCTGATTTTCCCGTCTCATCA
>NW_022758617.1:774-956 GCF_011630105.1 Anneissia japonica
TATTTCTCTAATTATCGTTACATCTCAACGTTTTGAATTTTTTAAGTATTTTTCCCGAACTCAGGAAAGGTTAAATAAGCAATATATGGCCACTTGTCTCATCCCCGCACTTCCCCTTTAACTTGGCTCCAAGCCATCTCTTAATCAAACCATTCTTGGAAATTAAAGAACAGCGTGTCACA
>NW_022758618.1:0-837 GCF_011630105.1 Anneissia japonica
GGGTCTAGTACTTGGTTTCCCTTCCTGTCACGGAGGTACAGGATTGTTTTTGTAACGTTCAAAATGTTTTTGTTTATAGCTTTTACTGTAATTCACCTACTCTACCACTGAGCGGGGGGGGGGGACCCAATGTCGTCCGACGGCACGACGAGGTCAACGGATCAAAAATGAAAAAAAAATAATAATTTTACTATCCAAATAACGCTATTGTAATTGCTGATCTGATATTGTTCTCTAAAGGTACAATTTGCCATAATAAGCCATAACAATTCAATATGTGTGATGTACCATAATAAATAAACTTTGAAACATTGTCTTTGATGTGTTTACTTTGCTTTACCTACTTCAAACCGTGAGTCCAGTTCCACCTCAGCCGAAACCATGGTTGGGGCTGAGGTGCACCCTTTTCTTCTCATACTTTATAATTTTAAAGAAGGCACACGCACTCAAGTCGTGTATAGGTAATTTTTGATTTGTGGTCAGAGATACCGGTATCTTGCTATAAGAAGATATATTCTGGCTGTACAGGGCTCTTTCGGTAAAACCTGGTTCATTTATACAAATCATTTCAACAATTTTCAGGCATCTTTTTGACATATCCAATCACATTGCCACCGAAAAGTGGGGGACCAACCCCACCCCGTCCCACATGATCTGCGCCCATGCCTCCGTCGACATGTCGGACCCATTGTTGGCAAATTAAATTTCTTATGCCACCGCTGTATACAATATACATACACACACACCTCCACACACACACACACACACACATACACACACACACACTCACACATATATATATATACATATATACATATATACATAATGTATGTATGT
>NW_022758619.1:0-773 GCF_011630105.1 Anneissia japonica
AATTTTGGTTATCAAAGTCAAGAAAGTTACATGTCATTGCACGAATTGAGTTCTTAATTTTCTCATGCTTAATGAATGATTTAGGTAGAGCATCAGCATTATTAAGTTGTTCCCAAATTGATTCAGCATAAACAAACATATCAGAGTCCTTAGGTCGTGTAGCTAATCCATTACGGATACCAAATGTTAAGACATCTCTTATACACATCTAGATGTGTATAAGAGACAGATTATATGGTTAGGGTAGTTACACGTTCCATTGATTATTGCATGTTCACGTAGAAGGTTGTTAAATTTACGTCCATGGCGGTAAGATACCTTACGCATTTCCTTATCTACAGTAGTCCTAACATGATGCCTAATTGCTAAGGTACGTAACCATGTAGTTAACAAGTGACTTAACGAGAGCGTCGTCAGAGACTGAAAAACTGTTCTTGCTTACCTTAAGTTGAGAGTGCTTGTCCTTTATTTCGTCCTTTAGAATGCTGCGATGATATTTATTCCGTAGTTTATTCCGTGCCGACTTCAGGTTTCGCCAACTAACAAACTTTGGATATACCTTGTTATTGCGACATTTAACGAGAAAGTCCAGGTCAAATTCCGTTTTGCGTAGTTTCCTATAACAATTTTGGTATTTGGTGGTCGCTATATGGACATCTGGCTCAGTAGTACGGAGGGTTTTCCCAAAAACCGAAAGGTCCACTGATTAAGTATAATACATACTCCAAGTATTGAAATACACGCCATCGTCTTGAGATTCAATATTTCGACAT
>NW_022758620.1:0-1882 GCF_011630105.1 Anneissia japonica
ACAACTACAACGTTTATTCAGCAAATAACCATGGCAAAAAGGCAATACTACTTCGTTTATTTATAACAAATGACATGGCAAAAAAGTTATAATTGCACAATTTACTCGAATGAACTGTGTTCACCAAGTAAACAACAACTTACTTTTCCATCTTAATCTAAATATATAATACTTTTTCTAAATATTTTATTAGAATATAAAAAAAAAAACAATAATATTTGTAATCATTTTATTATTACTTGAATTTGGATCATAGAGAAAAATTGCTAATAAAATAATAACAATAATAATAATAATAATAATAATAATAATAATAATAATAATAGGCCTAATTTATATTGTAATTACATGACTTAAAATCTACATTTATTAATTTACTTTGTTAATAAAATTAAAAACCAATTTATATAAAATAATTGTAATGCTTGTACACATAGAAACAGTCACACGCGCATTCTAACTGAAGAACAGTTCTATTTCACATACGCATACGCATGCATCCTTCACGCCTATGGGCTCTTGTGCGGGGCCCCAGGGGCCGGATTTATCAAACTAGAAATCAGCTTAAATTCATCTTATGTCCATTTTTTTGCTTAAAGTCAAATGTATCAATATTGGTTAGCTTAAAAATTGCTTAAAATTAAAAAGCCAAATGTAGGCATTCGCAATCTTAGACGATATTTAAGATAATATTTTGCTAAGGTGGTTTGATAAATCAGCTTACGGTATTTGCTTAGGGACACTAAACTTTTTTGACTTAATACATATTTGCTAAGCTGAGATTAAAAAATCCCAGGCCTGACCCCTAGGGTATGCCCCTACCCACAGGGTTCTCGATCTAGCACTTTGAGCCAAAAAGGCTTTGTAGATACATAACAGCATACTATTGTTAATTCTCTTCCTCGTTTGTACAGTATTACTTGGTTAGCCTATACATGGGTTTTTAATTGTTTATAATTTTAGTATTTATTATTTAATGCGTTTCTTTGGTATTATTGTTCTGTTATAATTAATCATTTGAATAGGTGAGATTTCTGTACACTTCTGTCTGTATATTTGATATAAAATTTTATATATTTTACCAGCGTGTTAGTGGCGATGTTTTGCTGTTGATCTGTTGAAATGAAATAAATAAATTATTGTACATTTAATTGATAGTTTATACATGACTAACATATGAAATTAGGCATGTATATTGAATGTTATTTTGGAATAATCTGACTTAAAATTGCTTTGAAAGGGACTAAACTGTGTACTTATATCCTTTTGACAAAGTTTGTCAACCCACGGCAAAATGCCATAACTGACATTTTGAGCGCAAAAATCAACATTTATAGAAAAAAAAATATGTGCTACACTGGAAGAGACATTATTTGTCTATTTGAATACATTAACCATAAAAATCAAATACTAAAACACATTTTAGGGCTAAATAAATTGCACGTTTTGCTTAACATCTCCAAAACAGCAAATTGTCAGTTATGCCCCTTTGCCATGGGAGGACATAGTTGTACACAATCGTACGTCACAAAAAGTTATTATATAAAACACTGGTCGTCTCAGATATTAAATTAGGAAGCTTTGGCTATATCAATTTCAAATCGACAATAAACGACAGAGAAAATATAACATCATCAATTTACGCTTATATGTAATATTAAAATAATAGCTCATTAGGATTACCAAACAGTGTCTGATAACTTGAAAATAATAATTATTGTTATTGAGTCGGAGGGCCTTTGGATATTACTTAAAAAAATAACGGCTCGGTTTCTACATTCACTATGCCATCAGCACTGGATAATGGTTGCATATTTTGTAAGTAACATGTACAGAAATATAATATAAAACTGGTAAAATAATGAGCCTACTAGCGATCCTT
>NW_022758621.1:0-1883 GCF_011630105.1 Anneissia japonica
TTTTTGCATAACCTTTTCAATCTGTTAAAAAAAGATGGAACATGAATTCATGAAAACTTAAAAAAATATTTAATCTGCAATACAACACAGGTAATGTAATACACGCCTTTTCCACAGTGCAGTAGTACTAGTAGAACTCTAGACTAGCATTGCTTTATTTACCATATGAGAGTTTCCTGTGTTAAAAACATGATTTATACTACACTTATGGATACTTGTACTTTATAATAAGAGAAATCTCATATATTGATACCTGGAACAGTAATACGAAAGTACTATGCTACTGCACTGTAATGCTTAGGCCTATTTTAATACACTACTTAGATAGGGTTTTCTTTTTCCATCTTGATTTCAGAGGTCAAAAACATTTTTCAATTTTTTTTTCAATCATATAATGGTGTAGAATAGTCTTTTGAGAACATTTTCCAGAAAAAAATAAGGTGGTACGATCCTCCGTTATGAAGTTTTAGATAACACGAGGACAAGAATTCTGCTTCAAAGCTTATTTTCATGGTAGGGAGGAAGATTTTTTTTTTCTCACATCAAACATGAAAAAATAGTGTCACAAGGAAAACCATGAGACCAAAATTGCATACAAGAAATTATGTAATTCATCTAAACCAGTCTCTTATACACATCTAGATGTGTATAAGAGACAGGTATTGCTTGCCTAAATAATAATGCACAATTTACTCCAACACAACAGGCATCATGGATGCCATGTGGCTACAATAGTATAGAACAACAGTAGAGCATAGAACTGCAAGTGATCTGGCTAACATGCGGATGGGTGGTAAACAGACCTATATATTTAATGGAGTTTTGTTAAAAAAAAAAAAAATCATTCAAGTCAGTGGCCTCTCTGATGGTTGGGAGGGGATGCTAACCAATTCTTTTATTTTACATGGCCTTAATTTGTATTCTAATCGAATGGTTCTTACTTCTTGACAACAGGAACGATTTCCCCACATCTCTTCCACGACGCAGTTTCCACAAGTACACCTGAAAATAACAGAAATGCATTTTTTTTATTAAACTAATGATTTTATAGAACATAATAGAAGGACTAGGCCCAATTATCATAACTCAGACAGGTTCTATTTCCCCAAATAGAAGCCCAGGGTATGATTTTAATGGCTCAGTTGACTTAAATTCTAGTCTACAAATACTTTCAGAAAAAAAAAATCAAATATACGCTTTAAATTATGCATGCAATGTTCAAATATTCCGTTTGGT
This sequence comes from Anneissia japonica, assembly GCF_011630105.1. Classification (NCBI taxonomy): domain Eukaryota; kingdom Metazoa; phylum Echinodermata; class Crinoidea; order Comatulida; family Comatulidae; genus Anneissia; species Anneissia japonica. The sequence continues at coordinate 1,237 of NW_022758621.1, forward strand.
TTTCCATCCATACAACTTTAAATAGGGCACGCTGATGTCAGATTTAAAAGGATATTTTTTTTTTATTTGGTTAAAATGGAATTCCCCTGCCCTGGGTATACACCCACCAACTAACTAGGCTAAAATAGGCCAAACATGGCAATAGGCCTTAGTCATTAGTATTTAGTACCACCCTAACCCTCCCTACAGTATAGGCCTAGCCAAAGATGGCCTAGCCTAGATAGGCAAAGAAGGGCAATCCTAGGCATATAGACCTCGCTAGACTAGGCCCTAGGCCTAGGCTATATAACAGGCCTAGCCTAGGAAGGTACCCCAGACTATGAATTGGCTAGGCCTAGTTAGAAGCCTCCACCCAAACAAAAAAATGCCATAAAAATCGTCCGCGCAATTGGAAAAATAAGGGCCAATTTCCACGCAAATTTTTCCGAAAAAATCTTTTAGACTAGCCTAGGCCTAGGCCGGTAGGCCTAGCCGTACGGCGCTCTACCCTCTAGCTAGGCCTACTAAGCTTTGCTTTGACATAATATATAATAAATCTGCTACGGGATGTCAAACAACCAGTATATGATGTTCAAAAAACATGTGATATGAATAAAATTACCATTCCTGTCTTGCCGCACGTTTATATTTCCCGGTAAACCTAGGCG
>NW_022758621.1:3348-5392 GCF_011630105.1 Anneissia japonica
GGATTTTTACCCCCATCTTTGCTAACAGACCAGTCTAGGTTAGGTGACAAAAATCTTAATGTAATCAAGAAAAAAAATGTAATGTTCCAAAGAGTTAGGCAAGAAATTGTAGTAAATATATTTTTCTTTCAAATATTTCTTTGTCAGGCTGTTTAGCCTGAAGTTCACAAACTATACTTAACAAAATTTGCTTGTCCAAAATAAAATTCAATTTAATAAACATTGTACATTGTTTCATTGTATGATTATGTTTGTATGTTAAAATAAATGATATATGAATACGATATGGAATGTTATTATTTTCACAAGAAAAATATGACTAGACTAGCCTATTGTTAAAAGTATTTAAATATTATTTACTAAAGTATGCTTCAACTTCAATTACCTTTCATTATTAGATTTAACAAGATTTAAAATTTGTTTGTATTCTGGTGCTGAGCTAGGGAGATGTTCAATGTGACATCGCAAAGCACGGAACTTAGACTCAATACTGGAACGTGCCGAGAAGTCTGTGGCTTCACTCACGCTAACCATGTCCTTTAAAAGCTGTAAGCACATTAAAAAACAAGCTATGAATTGGAAATTAAACACTTAAGCTGGGGCAGTTGTGGATGCTCAATTTCAATAAAACAATGAGAAAAGGAGAAACAGGAGAAGCGCGATGGGAGGATAATAATTAACATCTCGACGAGATTTGATTGACGGATAAACCGACTATCCGACCGGCCGCAATTGTCTAAGGTTTTCGTGACTTTGTGAGCGGGGCTTCGCGTCCTTGTCAACATGTCAATTAGGTGATATAAGGAAGTGATTAAGAACATGGAGGAAGAGGTGGGCAGAGAAAGAGACGATGAGAATGTGGAGGAGGTAAAAAAAAGACAGTGGATGAGGTGGTGGTTGGGATTTTTTTTTAAATATGTAGAAGGAAGCTGAGAAGAATGTTGAAAAGAAGATGGAAAAGATAAAATTAAAAAAAAATGTATGGAGATAATATTTAAAGAAAATATGGGGGTGGTAAAAGGTGGTGATGAAAGATTTTGAGAAGGACGTGAAGGAGATTGAGGAGTAGATGGAAATGAGATTGTGCAGGAGTTGGAGGATGAAGATAATATGGAGGAAATAATGGCAGAGAAGGTGGAGGAGGTAGTGGTGGAGAATAAGTGGCAAAAAATACATCTCTAAAAATTAGTTTTGTAGTACATTAGCATAGGAAAAAAATGATTTCTTTCTTCTGAGCATTATCAAAATACTGAGGAGATTAAAGAATCTCATATCTCAACAATTTTATAATGTACTGTATCATAACAAACACCACTATAAAAATTAGACAGCTACATTACTTTGAATTGAATTAAAACATCAATTATAATGAAAAGGCTCTTTTACTTACTTGGCAAATGTCATGCATTTTGGAGAGCATACTTCTGTCTTCAATTGTACTAGTGTGACCTTTCTGAAGAGGTAATATCTCAAACAACTGCTTGCTTAGGCTATCGAGCTTGGTCTTCCTCTGACGTGAGTCAAGCTCGTGTCTAATCTGCAGTAGTGTGGATTCTGCTTTATCAACCTAATGAAAGAACAGCAAAAACAAAGTTCACTTGAAATGTATGATAGCTGTTGATGAGATATAACTCAAGCTTGAAAATTTAATTACAATGATGCTATCAATTTGTGTAAATTTAGGCTTTAATAATAACAACAAATGGCAGTCAATTCATAGAGTGCATAGAATTTATGAGGCATGTCTTGGCAAAAAGTATTCAGTAAAATGAGCTATAACTTATGGGAACTCAAAAATGACCTAAAAATCATTTTTTTTTCACTATAGATCAAAGTTTAATTCCTAATTAATCATGTCTTAAATTCTTAGTTCTGGTCTGGTCAACAAATTGTTTATTTAACATTATTTTGGTACTGTAGTTATTGCCATTAAACAGTGTATGCAAAAAAAAAAAAATTTGAAAGGCATTTACTCAAAATACACAAATCAATCGTGATGTTGGTAGTCTATGAGTGAGATACTTACCTGGATAACCTTCCCTCC
>NW_022758622.1:0-1628 GCF_011630105.1 Anneissia japonica
GTATATATATAAAATGGTTATGACGCTCGCCTTGACAGCTGGAGGTCGCAGGTTCAAATCCCGTCAGAGGAATTTTATTACACTATATATTTCTGGACACTGCAACAAAGACTGGCACTCTAGAATTGGACTTCTTAGTCATCTTAGAAAATGTTGCGTCACAACTAAATCAACAATGAATCCCTTCAGAATGAATGTTATGCAATTATCTCGCAAGATAAGCTTGCCAATAATTATACACTAAATATATGCTAAAATTTGAGGAGAAATAATGTTCTGAATGTATTAAGGAAAGATTATTATTCAAGAATGCGTTTCTGGCGTGACTCAAACCCGATGTAACTTAACATATCTGCTTTCCAATCCCTGGGTCTAGGTTGAAATAAATTTACAGCACAGCAATTCATCGCATGACAAAAACATCTTTGAAGTCAAACTAATATTTATTTATCCAAAAAAAATTACTGTACAATGCTTTTATACAAAGTAAAACAAATGACTTAATATTGATAAAAAGTTACAAAAAAAAACATAATAAAAATATTAAAAATTGTTTTAACCCAGTGTACATTAGAAATATTTAAAACAGCACATCCTACCAAAGATAATAAATTGCAGAATATAGAGCAGCTTCCCAATATAGTGGAAGATCAGTTCGAAATTTATTGTGGGTCAAATCCTGGCCGAGTTCAAAATCACTGATGCGTGACTGCCGTAACTTAGTGGCGTACACTAATCTGGGTCTGTTGGTGGATTACCGTACGCCAGTGATTGTGCGATAATACTGTTGTTCGCCACACCGTGCACAAATTCACATCACTCGATTAACGTTATCATTGTGTCTGAACATAGCCAAAAGCCGGGCACTCATCGTGCCTCACGGTTGTCGGCGACGCAATTCTATAGAGAATGCAGCGCCATGATGTACGCGCAACAATTTGCTTTTTATTATGATCCATTCTGAATCACACCGGCAATCAGGTGTCGTGTCATCTAGAGCTATAAGGAGAGGAGTTGGATTTGTTGTATGACCAACGTATGACACAGTAAGTGCTCGGCTTAAGCTTCGTATATCACATTTGCAATATTTCATTATTTCAAATATTTAAGAGGGCGCTAAATATTAGCCAGCCTTCTACGATAAGCTGAAAGTTTAACCCTCTATGAAAAGAGTTTTTTGCATGGTTTGTTTCTTGCTCCAGTTGATCAGAATTGTTTCTATTTAAAGAACACACAAAAAATGACACCTAAAAATTTAACATCCATTCAATAACTTCACATTGTAAATATATGTACAACTTCACTTGCAGCTATAAAGTAAACTTTGTCGATAGAAAAGAAATGTATACTGTACATTAAAGATGCACTGTCTGGCATGCTAACAAATTAAAAAATTTAATTTAAAATATATTTGAAATGCTTTATCTGTATATTTAAGTAAGTTCTTAACATATAATAAAAGACTTTTAAAGTTAAAATTCAGTTACAATTACATATATGTCATGACATGTGTACATAATCCATAAAGGGTACAATACAATTCATATTTCTGCATGATACACTTTTTTAACCAAATGGTGGTTTTTATGAAAGATTGTGCTAATGTACAAATGGCAGTGGAGCACACA
>NW_022758623.1:0-3828 GCF_011630105.1 Anneissia japonica
ATTCCTCCATTGTCTAAGTTCCCCTTAAGGTACAGGTAATAATAATTAATAATAATAATAATAATCATCATCATTTCAGCATTAATTACCTTGGCCTAAGGCTTGTAATGAAGAACATACAGATACTATTTACTAGACCTATAAATAATAACTAGCCCAAGGGGAATATCTTTTGTGTTATTTCCCCTTTGTCTAAGTTCCCCTTAACGTACAGGTAATAATAATAATAATAATAATTATTATTATTATTAATATTATTATTATCATCATTTCGGCATTACATGTAATTAACTTGGTCTAGCCTTGTAATCAAGAACCTGCCGATTACTATGCCTAATATTAATAACTATCTCATTTTTACATTCATTTGGTGTTTTGCCATTTTGACAGGTCTTATGACATCCAGTATTTCAGAGCTGCCTATTGTCAGCTCTTCTCCTAATTTGAAAATAAGTGTCATTCTGTTTCATTTGATCAGTGATGAAAAAACGCGCTTTTCCTTACTCACGTTTGTGCTTTTCCCAGAAAGCGTTTTTAGTAGGCCTATAGGCCTAGGTAATTATGCAAAACCCAGGCCTAACTAAAAAATTAAAATTGCCATAGTATGTAACTCAAGTTAAAATAACACTTTTCATTACTCGTGCAGCTTAATCAAATATTATATGTCATTTTAAACGACCCATTGGTATTAACATGGTAACATCAATGTATTTTTAAAAATTAGACAGCGACGTTCTCTCAGAAGTTGTTCTGTAGACTTTTATCTGTTGATGAACTTTTGACGTCCTGAATTCTGCAATGAGATTTTCGGGTCGATTCAGCCGAGACGGCCCGAGTGGAGTTTCATGTAAATGTTTCGTACGGGGAAAAAATCGCATCCCGGCTCTGCACCTATATTGACCCTGGATTGACCCTGGTGTGACCGAGATTGACATTTCCTCGTCGGCTGTCGACCAATCACAGTCCATGACGCCGTTGCATTTAGAAGTTCTTGAATAAAAAACCCGCGAGTTCTTCATGTGTGTTCAATCAAGACGCAATCATTACTTTACATAAAAGTTAATTCAAATTTTAATTAATAATAATGCGATTGATTTGGAGCGACCAGGAAACTGCTGACCTGGTAGATTTGTGGGGCCAACCCGAGCTGAGAGACCGGATAGAAAATATAAAACAAACAAAACGGGAATTTTTGGCGTGCTTGCTGACAGATTAGGCCAGTCTCGGACATGAGAAAAGAACGACGGCCCAAATTCAAACAAAGGTGAAGGCATTGTGAGCCCAATACAAGCTGATAAAAGATCAGTTGAAAAAGAGTGGTTCGGGCACGCCTGGTGGGTGTAAAATCTTTGATTGCGATCCACCCAATCACACGCGCGTATATCGAATCCCGTGAAACAGATTTGGCCAAACTCTCTCTCTCTCTCTCTCTCTCTACGGCTCTGCTGTTTCGACTTTCATAACTTGGAGGTCAATCCAACTAGTGTGACCGACCCAGAATTTCGAGCCTGGCTTGAAATACCACCCGTGAGTCAAGCCAGGCTTGAGACGCTAGTGTGACCGTAGCCTAGCAAGGCCCTATCTTGCTATTATGTGGTATTACGTAACGCACTGAGTCATGGTCTACCACTCGATGACTATGGGACAAACAACCTATACCTTACTAAAATAATCCGTAATAACAGATAACTATAATATTATAAGAGACAGTATATATTCTCCACCGATTAAAAGCAATCGTTAAATGTTTTTTTGGGTTTTTTTTGGAAATTTTTGTTTTTATACTTTTAACTGTACTAAACTAGCAATCGGGTTGGGGCATGGCCCAGAATTGGGTGCCCGGGAGTTTGTGTGGGGACGTGTCATCAGTTTAACATTTTGTAGCCAACATTGGTGAATCGCTTTATAGTAATTGATCACGAAGATATACGCTAAGAGTTTGGAAAATACAAACGTTTTCCGAATGTACAGTACGCACGTAGGACTATAGAGAAATATTATTAGAACTCTCTTTTGGTATACCATCTTTTTGTTATCCTTGTAACTTAAAGAATGCTATTCACTAAGCACAGTGAAAAGAACAAAACAGAGAGACGGAACTTCTTGTCACTCGGGACGGCATTGTATTACTTGAAAAGAATGATATTGACAGTGAAAAAACAAAACACAGAGACAGAGCTTAAAACTCCACAGACAGTTCTGCATGAATTTTTCGCTATTTGTAGGAAAATCGAAACGTATTTTATGAGCACTGTTATTAATTTGGTTCACTAAAGTTTAGTTACAGGGGCGGATCCAGAAATGTCCAAAAGGGGGGCCGGAAGCGGGGGCCGAAAGTTGGGCCGATTGAGACAACACTGTCGGAGGGGTCTGGGGTATGGGTATGCCCCCGCGAAATTTTTGTGTTCTAGACGCCCGAAAATAACATTTGAGGCATTCTGGGCTATCATTTTTTTTTTCTTTTTCTCTCTTTTTTTTCTTTTTTTATTCTTTTTTTTACCTCCCAAAAGGGGGGGCCGGGGCCGGGCCGCCCCCCCTAAATCCGCCCCTGAGTTACACTGGATGGACAATTAAATAATCGGATTGAATCAAACACCAATTTAAATTATTAAATTAAATTATATTTTTATTCCATAACATTGCGGCTAGTAATCAGCACAGTTGTGTTAGAACCTATCAGGTACCCACTTGTACTCCTGGGTGGAGAGAGGCAACCCTAGATAAAGTGCCTTGCCCAAGGACACAAGCGATTTGCACAGCGAGAGTTTCGCACCCCTGACCTCGAGGTTGGGAGTCCAAACCACAACCGATGCGCCAACCGATTCTACAAATCAATTATGACTAAATGTATCAATCATTCTAATTTCCATGAAACAGATCCGAAATGAATTCAGAAAATATGTCAAATATGTTTAACCTGATAGTGAAACAATACAAGAAGCTATACTATAATATTTTAAAAGGTGAAAACTCTTTAAATACCTGACAAGAAGGTGCGTGCAGGCCTTTAAATAACTTTAGAATAAAGTAGGCCATACTCATATCAAAGGCGACAATTTAGTTTCATAATTGATTTACAAACATTTTACATAGAACAATTGGCACCACGAGTGGTATAGAAAAATACCCTTTAAAAATTACGGTAATGGCTTCATGTAATACAAGGCTGTTGGGAAAAGTATAAAAAAAAAAAACAATTTAACACTAAATCCTTCTTAGAATAACTAAGCCATCAAGCAAACCAATCGATCAACGAACATGAATGCCGACAAATCGGAATCCCTGCTCCTTTATGTTGCACTAAACTTTTAGAGTAGGTTTGCGGGATGTTTGATTAAAAGGAGCTTAAAAGACACTGGTCCATCCGGCCAAGCACTTGGCCGGATTATTACAACTGTCAGTTGTAATTCACCATATACACAAGTTTAGTCGTCCTATTTACAGGTAGGGTCTAGGTCCGTTGGCCCGAACAATGGTGGGGCTGAGAATACCGGTGTACGGTAAGAATGGCCCCGGAAAAAATGGCCCAGGAAATAATGGCCCCGGAAAAAATGACCCCGGAAAAAATGGCCCCGGTAAAAATGGCCCCTAATGACAAGTAGGTAAAAATGGCCCCCAATATTAAAATTCTGTATAAAAACTGCTTTTTTTTTGCATTTTTGAACTGAAATAATTCATTTTTTATAAAGAATCTAACTAACATCAAGTAAATTCATGATGAATAAAAAGAGTAGCCGCGTTAGTCTTATGTACAACAAGATAAAATGAATGAGAGCAGCATTTTTAAGACTAACAGAATAAAATTTGTTCTCGAGCTTTCATCCACAC
>NW_022758623.1:4936-19808 GCF_011630105.1 Anneissia japonica
GATATACTCTGTCTTACTGAAACATGGCTAAATAAGGATATTACTAATAATGAACTTAATGTTAATGGTTTCACTATTTGTAGAATTGATAGACAACACAAAGAGGGGGGTGGTATCCTTTGTTATGTTAATGATAGCATTGTACATAAACAAGTTTCTTTGTTTCAGGTTAATAATGTTGAAAGCCTTTGGATTGAATTCCACTTTCCACATAATAAACCATTTGTTATTGGAACTGTTTATAGGCCCCCTAGTGCAAAGGTAGACTATCTTGAAAACCTTGATAATTTAGTACAATCTTACTCCTGTCTCTTATACACATCTAGATGTGTATAAGAGACAGCTGACTTATATCTCAGTTAAATTGTGGCGACCAATAGTTTCTGACCCAGTAGTAGGAACTTGGATTTAGTTGGGGAATAAAAAAATAAGTACGCAATTTTGTATGTGCACAAACTAAATTAATTGCTTATATTTTTATATTCGTAATTATTCAGTTACTAAAATAAATATTTAAGAATACTTCTTTGAAGTAACCCTAGAAAGAACATATTGATGGTTTGTGAGAAATTAGGCCTCTCCCTTTTGCCATACATGAACTTGTGATTCAAATGCACATATACTTTAACTGAACTGTTTATTTGCATTGTTTATAACATGTAAAGTTATTTCATTTCATGTAAAGTTATTTTCATTTATACAGAAGTGAATTTCTCTCATACAAAAAAGATCTATTAATTAATCAATCAGCAGGGTACTCCTTGAGATAGGAGCTAAACTAAGTAGTTTTCCAATATGCATATGGTTTATTTTGATAGGGTAGTTTACAGCATTTAAAAATTATTTGTTTTATTGAATTTTCTAATTGGGGCCCATTTTCTATTTATTTATTCTATTCTTGCCATTTTCAGTATTTAAATATTTAAAGATTAAAAAAAAAATACCATTTCTATTACTAAATTTTTCCATTGGGGCCATTTTTACCTACTTGTCATTAATTTTAGGGCCATTTTTACCGGGGCCATTTTTTCCAGGGCCATTTTTTCCGGGGCCATTATTTCCTGGGCCATTTTTTCCGGGGCCATTCTTACCTACATTGGAGAATACCTCCATGGGCTGAGGTTCAGTGGTGTATCGAGTAAGCTACAGTCTTTATGCGTGGATGAACACTATGGAATAGTCTGAACTCTGTTAAATATGCCTTGGAAGTTAAGATAGTGTAAAAATCAATGGACTATAATAATATCCCTATGACTAGGACACAGTTTATGTACAGCTTTCAAAGTATAAATAACCACAGTCATTTTCACTCTGGTTGTGTGTAGCCTATATGTATAGTATCCTAGATATGACATGTGTTGTAACAATTGTATGCCCCTGTAATAGTACTGATTCTGAAGAATAAACGTTTAGAAATGCTCGGAGACAAATTACGAGTTCTTCGGACTACAATTTTACAATTAAACATTTTTATGAGAAAAAAAATCCCTGTCAATGACAGTTAACGTATTTGGTGTATGGTTTTACATTGGCTGGTAACTTAAGGATTATTTTTACTGTTAATTAAAGCCCGATTCCCGGCAAGATTTCAGTTGTTAAGAAAAATATTATTTTATATTAATATAGGCCTATGTTATAATGATTTATAAATGTATAAGAAATTGCTAATTTAACTGAATTTAGACATTCCTAAACATGACAAAAAATGTAAAATAAGACTGAAAGTTGATTTGTGTGTGTGTTCCATAAAAAAGAAAAAAGGCGGATGGATTTTTCATGTTTGATTTTGCGATAGGTCTGCGAAGAAACATAGTATTAGTAGGCGTCGTCATTAGCCTATCCAACACTGCTACGCTAGGCCTAGCCTTACCTCGATTTAGGTTCTGTTATTACACATAAAAACAGCCGATATATTTTCAGTTGCTTTTGACACTTGTGAGATATAATATTTCATAGGAATTATTTCAAATCTGTTAAAAAAAGTGATTCTGACCGAGATTTTGACAAACAAACATATCTCAAGCCTACTCGATCGATCGCAGTGTGCGAGATGCGAAGTACAGAAACCAATTTCTTTAGAGAGGGCGCATTTTATTGACTGTATAAAGTATACATAAACGCGAGAGCATTCCACCGGATGCGATCTACAACCTCTGAATTTGCCTAGTAACGAAGAATACGTGGAGAAAATGGTAATCTCCTATGAGAAATAGTCTGTATTTCTCTTTTTTTTAATTCTTTTGAGTGAAACTAAAATTTATGCCAATATTTTTCAATTGTTTATAATAAATAGAGTAATGCATATGCATTTTTTTTTCTAAAAAAAAATTTTTTAGTGAAATTTTACCAGGAATGAGCATTAAGTGTTTTTTTTACTTCCATCTGATTTCGATCATCTGAAATTAAGCTATCATTTTTTTAGTTGGGTAGACAGCCTTTATTATAAACAGTAAGACATCATGGAATATCGTCAGATTTGGTATAATCATTCTTTATTGCTCTTTAAATCTATGCCTACTACTTTTATTTATATCAAATATGAACAAAATGTTTGTAAGAAATCAACATTATAAAAATACTGTACGTAGAATTTTCCTCTAAAACAATTCCCTATTATACTGTACGTATGTCATACTGTACTTTAAATTATTGCATAACTCAAATAACCGACCAGATTCAACGATGCTTTTTATAATTTCAAAGACCATTGCTGTATGTATAAACAGTGTCTAGGCATAGGGATATTATAATTACAATACCAAACTGTAATATTAGTCCATTAATTTTCATTGATCCTGTCAATGAGAGGACTTCTATACGACATATTATTTTTTGCTTCGCAATTAAGAAGATGACAATAAAACACCTAGGAGTTGGACTCATTAACAAGCAGTTGTGACAAGAGATCAATTTGATTAGACAAAATAATATTTTTGATTTTAGAAACATTTACAGCATGCAGCAATGGTGTTGATCTACAATATTTAGGGATACCCACATGCCGTTTTGAATAACTTACTTGCATTTTATCCAAAGATACTGTGTTAGGTTAATTTATGCAGTGAGAGCCATACACAAGAATTGGAACTAAAACACTGTTCCACTCATGAAGCTTAACTTCGATGCTAGATCTATGTTTACACATACCTGCACTTTGTAGTGAAAAGAACGCGTTTTGACATTTACGCATACATTTGTCAGTTTGTGGCTTGCTTTTTTGAATTACTATTTAGTGTTATACAAAGACAAGTAACAAAATTGGTAATGTTCAATGTACAATTAGTTAGAGTCTATTCTGTTTTTTTTTTTGGTGTTTTTTTTTTTTTTTTTTTTTGTATTTTTTTTTTTGTATAATTTTTATTTTCCGAAGATTGTACATGACGTTTTCGCGGGATTTTAAACGAAGACTATGAGATACAATGTAATCATTGGCATAGGCAATACATTTTGCGAAGTTTCTACCGATTTGTGTTATTGTGTTATTCCTCTTAATGTGTGTTATCCCACTTAATGCTAACAGAAACGTTAGCGTACCAAACGTACATACATCGCCACCAGTCGTCATTATAACTTTACTTAATTCATAAAATATTATAGAATGAGGTAACTGATTAAATGTCACTTCGGCATCAAGGGAATAAGAGTACACATTTGATCCTTGGTTGTGACTGTATGTAAACACATCCTTAACTGAAGCTGCCGCCAACGCGGTACCTCTACCGTTTACGAATAATAATAATAATAATAATAATAATAATAATAATAATAATAATAATAATAATAATAATAATAATAATAATAATAATAATTTCATTTCATTATTTATTTGGTCAGCATTAAAAATTAAAAAATCACAAAAACAAAGTATCAAAATAATTTTGAATAATAATAATAATAATAATAATAATAATAATAATAATAATAATAATAATAATAATAATAACTTATATAGCGCATTTTCAATTAACACTGCTCAATACGCTTTACAAAAGTTAAAATGTAATCAAAATACAGAATACAAGGAATAATTAGGCCTATACAAAGTCAAGTTTAAATTAGAATTCACAACATTAACGTTTTTAAAATAGCCAATGAACAACAGAGCAGCGGCAATCACGCATTAAAATGAAAGCACATCATAAATATGAATAATTAATACATTCTAAAACGATTAGTAAAAAATATAAAACGGCAAGGAAATTGTTCAGCACACCAAATATTTAAAAAAAAAACTACAATAAAGCTGAAATTAACAACCTAATCACACTTGTGTATGCAGAAGCTTCCCTTCTGAGAGCTCAGAGTAGGGATTTTTCGAAATCGAAACGCTAAGAGACCGTATGCAAATTAGAATGTTTAAGTCGTTGAGATCGGTCGACTAGAATGGACGTATGCGGATGACGTAATATCATAACATAAAAATGGAAGGAAATCAACAAAATGAATTTTTATATGCGCTTGATATTATCTACGAAGAAGAATTACTTCTTCTATACGATTTAAATAGGTCAAAAAATCTGATATTACCTTCAATTGGCGATACAATCGGTTGAATTTGAAAAATTTGGAAGGCGATGAATGTGAAACCTACTTTAGGTAAATCTTTCCCTCTCCATGAACGATCGTCGATCTTATGGCTAGGCCCTAGCGTAGGCCTAAGTCCACCGTGGGCCTGGCCGGCCCTAGTACGGTAGGACAGCTAAGCTAGGCCTATATGTATGTTTATCAAATGTATTATCTTTCACACACAACTAAGACACTATTCTAAAAATATTATCTTTATTATTATTAGTTTGTTTATCACCCTTTCTGTTCTAATGTAGCTAGAAGTCTGGATGGTAAATAAAAGTGATGAGTGAAGGTTTGTTTGCTTTTTTTTTTGTTTTTTTTTTTAATGAAATAATAAAAATATCACCCTTGGTAAAACATGATTGATAGAATAAAAACAATGTGTACTGCCAAATTTCACCCTTGGTAAAACATATTAATATAAAATACGAAGGATATCTAGGCCTACTATGTCTAGGCCTAACTGTTCAATTAAATTAACAAAAATGTAAAAAATAAATTAAAATAAAATATTTTGTTAGTTATTGATTTTTTTTTTCAAACAATTTTTCCCCAAAATGATTTTTATTTTTTCAGTACCTTAGAAGATATGAGCGAAGGTGATTAACTAATATTTTATTTTATTTTTTTTTTATAAATCAGTTGACGAAATGCACAAACATAGAAATTGTCTTTTAAAATTTTAAATATCAAAACATTGAAAATTTAATGACAATAAAAATATTAACCAACACACAATTGGATTACAAAAAGCACAAAACAAGAAACAATGTTATTTTTCATAGTGAAATTCACTTTCTATATGGCAACATTATGCATGGTTTCGAATTTGATTTAAATCATTTCAGATTCAAGAAGAATGACATTCTTAAACTGAATGAAGTTTTCCACATTCCTGGTGAAATACGCTGCCGTAACAGGGCTATATTTGATGGAACAGAAGCACTATGTGCACTGCTAAGAAGATGTGCATATCCGTGTCGCTATGCAGACTTAATTCCTATGTTTGGCCGTTCTGTCCCAGAGTTGTGTATGGCAACTTATGAGGTGTTGGAATTAATCTACAACAACTTTCATCACTTATTAACATCTCTGGATCAACCTTGGCTGGCACCACATAATTTGCAAAACTTTGCTGATGCAGTACATGCAAAAGGTGCTCCACTAGACAACTGCTGGGGATTCATCGATGGGACAATTAGACCCATTTGCTGTCCAGGAGAACGACAAAGACTGATATACAATGGACATAAAAGAGTTCTTGCCATGTTCCAGCCGGTTGCCACACCAAATGGACTTATTGCTCATATGACTGGCCCTTTCTTGGGAAAACGGCATGATAGTGGTATGCTTGCAGATTCTGGGCTTCTCCAACAACTCCAGCAATATTCAGTTGGTCCTACTGGCAATACTCTATGCTTATATGGTGATCCGGCATACCTGTTACGACGTCAACTTCAAGGCCCATTTAAAGGAAATCATTTTACAGAACTTCAGGAACAATACAATGCTAACATGAGTTCTGTTAGAGTCAGCGTAGAGTGGACATTCAATGAGGTGGTAAATTAAAAAAGTTTTTAGATTTAAAAAAAAAAATCTAAAAATGAATCTGAGTGCCGTGGGCAAAATCTACCTTGTGTGTGCCCTCCTCACAAATGCACACACAATTCTTTATGGCTTGGTCACAACATCTGTCTTTGGGCTAGACCCACCAACGTTAGAGGAGTATTTTCAATTACCACCATTTTAGAGTGGTTGTTAAAAAATTAGGACATCATAAACTGTTTCTAAATATTTATATTTAAGCAACATTTTTCCCTAATATATTCACCTTATAAGGATAAGGACATCCTTCTCTAGGCCTAGGGCCCAGCCTACCTATTATTTATTTATGCAAAAAGTATATTATTGGTGAAGTAAATTTAAAGAAGCCAAATTACAAACAATTTTACTTACCTTAATCTAGTAGTAGGGCCTGGGCCTACTCTGTTCTATCACATGTATCTATTAACACGTTATATTTTCATTGCGGATTTTTTGGGCCCAGTACGGACTCCAAAAGCATACATTTTCTTTTAGTTTTATAGCGTATGCGGATTTTATAAGTCCGCAATGACGATATAACGTGTTTATTCTAATTGTTTGTGAAAGTAGCCTAGGGCCTCATGGCAAATAAGATGATGCCTTTGCAATAATGTATCCTATTAGAGTCCTTCCCTCAAATAAAAGTTTCTTCAATACAGCAACACATTGGTAACTGCTTCACTGCTAAATAATTATATGAACTCCATCAATGTTGTATAACAACTTTTCTTCAAGTACTGTAGTAGTAGAAGTAGTGATGTATTCCTCTTTGCACTTGTGTTCTGGAGTGCTAGTGTTCAAATGGGGCTGCTAAATTATTTAAATTACCTTTTAATCACATATTTATAATTATTTGATTACTTATTTTTTAATACTTCCAACATCATTATCATAATATCTTTCATCTGCTGAGTTTGCTGTAGCATTTGCTGTTGCATCAAATCTATTTGTTTGGTTCTTTCAGCAGCCTCTTGCTTTCTAAATTCTGCTTCTTGCTCCATCTGCTTCTCTTTCAATTCTTTCTCTTCATTTCTCCACTTTAACTCTCTCTCCATTTTTTCTTGAGCATGGTCTCATTCGACTTCCTTCTTTTCTTGTCTTGCACATCTTCACTCTTTGTCCTGCAGTACAAATAAGATCAATAAATATTGTCATAGTCACATCTACATTTTTTTTATGATTAAGCACGATTGATTGTTTATGAAGTATTATCCTTTTTTATATGGATATAATTTCAAACTATCTTACCTTTAATTGGTGTCATGGCATTAAGACATCTATTTCTCATTTCCTGCTCATCCTCTTTCTCTTTCTTTATATTACCAGATGGAAGACTTGATGTTTCGGACTCCTTTTCAAGATTTACCAGCTCCTTTACATGCTTTGTCTTAAGGAGGTTGTAAAGCTCCCTGTAGCCTCTGCTATCTGTTTTATCAGTTTCCCACATGGCATTTAGATTAGAGGCCACAGATTGCCACATTTTCCCCCTTTCCCTGGTTCTTTCCTTGTAGCTGAAAGGATTTGTTACAATCATCTCCTTAAGTAAAGAAATGTCTTTACTATCATTCCAGACTACTCTGAAAAATTAGGATAATATAAAAGAGGTTGAACAATAGGGACTTAAAAAGAAGAAAATGAAAAAATGTATCCATTCTTGAATTTATGAAATACTATAATATAACAATACATATACCTTTTTCTTACTTGAGTCTGCAAAGCCATCGGGATGGGATTAGCAATTACACTAAACAAACAAAAATAAATAAAATAAAATAATTAAAATATGATATAATTAAACACAATTTATATTAATTTTCAATTATTTTTTGGAACAATTTACGTTTTTTCATTGTTTTGAAAAACACAGTTACTCGATTTGGTGTGACCTACTACTGTAATAAGTTTGCATTGTAGGCCAACAGAGAACTTCTTCAAATTCTGTTTTTATTTGTCTTTTATTTATACTATATTGGAAAAAAAGTGGGTGCCGGGCCAAAGCCTAGTCCTATATTTATTAGGGAAGGCCTTTCCTACACCGTTACAGACCTATAATAGGCCTAGGCGGCCTATGTCTCCAGGGCATAGCCTCAGTTCATATGCAGTCTTTGTATAGAGGATCCACCTAAGTTTATTTACTGTATTCCTTTTTTGCAGAGTTCTATGAATTTGCACTCTGTGAATGTAAACATAAAACATGTGCATTTGACAAATGATTTGTTTACATATAATAAACTCACGATTGAATTTCGGAAAGTTCACCGGTCGGATTCCTTGTCGTTTCCATTTTTCCAAAACTCCTACTCACAAAAAGTCACATGTAAGATTCAAGATGTAATATAACAAACCCACAATTTAGTGCTGTTCACTGATTGGTCAGATTCACCAGCATTTCTATTTTACTAAAATCCTTACGTCATTTTAGCCCCGCCCACTCAGACAATTAACGTTTTCATGAGTACGCTAAACCAATCAAACTAACGTCCTGAACAGAACGTAAGAAAAATTGCCATTGTAGTTACGCATGCGCACTTTGAAGTGGGCGGAGCTAAGTATGCAAATTATGACGTGTAACGTTTCCGTCGTGACTTCGATTCAATGTAATGTTAGTAGACTCTATTCACACAAGAGACATATTATGGTATTGTACATAAATCTTATAATCCAGGATCTTCATAGATGCCAACGAACTTTTGTATATAAATAGACGTACTGAATAAGTAACACTCACATCGGGATGGTAATGAGGTGAAGTGTGGTCGACCAAAACGTGTTATAGATCGCAATTCAGTTAACAACGACCGATTTGCAATTTTCTGGAAGTGACATTCACGTACAGACTGAGAATGAAATACATCATTACTACTTAGTAACAGGTACGTCATACTGCATTTTATTAGCTGGTCCTATGATAGAAAATTTGTTGATAAAACATTTTTAAACCTTTACAGTACTAATGATCATTAAAATAAAATTTACGGCAACATTTCAACAGTATCACCAAGATATTGCGAATATATATGATCCCGTTATAATCGTGTTTAAATTTAAGTTAAAAAGCTTGGTGGTTAAAATGCTTGCATTTTAATCGCAGGTGGGCTAGCCATGGGTTAAATATTTGTCAGTGTTTTCCATGTTGATGAAATTTTAGCGAGTTCTATAAAATATGCGAAAACTAATATTTTCGTGATAATAATGATAATCTTTACTTGTAAAAGGCAATAAAATATGCATTAAAAATTATCACTGGAGCATACAATATTTTTTATTAAAGACCATACAAATACAAACAAAAATTAATTAGGCCTTTTTTAACGAATACAAATTAACAGCAAGATAAAAGGAATGTTAAAAGATATTAAGCATGGAACATTAAAAAGTGGAGTTAGTTTTACTTTTTTAATATATCGTGAAGGAACTAGAGTTAATATAAAATGGAAAAAGGGTAAAAATTCTAGGGCCAAGATTCCCAAAGACATTGTCTTTAAACGAACTTATTATTTTTTTTTTGCTATAAATACACCATTATTGGTAAATAGTTTAGACTTTTTAATTAACTTCTTTGAGAAACTGGCAAAAATAACGTTTCAACAATGGGTTTAAATATACGATATTAGTTGACAACAATTATTTTCTCCAAAATAGTAAAGTTAACAATTGATTAATGATTATTTAAAAAGAAAACAATTGGAAGAGGGCAAAACCAGAAAAGCCACAAAGCTTGTAATAGGTTCGCCTGAAAATAAAAATACATGAAATAGATAACAGAAGAGAACAGATAAAAAAAAACAAAGAGGTTACAGAGCAAGTAAAGAAAATATGTATAACAACCGATCGTCATCTAAGGAATACTAATATCTTGACTTTATTGACAAAACAAATTGTTTTATAAGAATGATGAAAAAGCTTTTCTTTGATACAGATTGTTAGTTGGTAAATTAGTGTGAAGTTTTAGACCGGCAAATCTGATATACTTAAAAGATGTTTGTTTGTGTAGTGCAATATGCAGATTTAGGCCAGTTCTGGTAAAATAATTGTGGTAAAAAGAATTCTGAGGAAATAAGTTGTTGGGGATTCATAATTCATAATTCATAATTTTATTTCACTCAAAATGAAATGAGTCTGGTAGGCCAAAAAAATTCATTTTCACAAAAAGAAAAACATTCACAATAAGATTAAAGGACTTGGTTGAGGAAACAGGAAGTTGCATTGTTGCAGTATATTGATAACTTGCAATTTAGGTAGTTTGAGGGAATTAAATAATTGGTCAGTGTGGGCTAGTGGTGGTGGAGCAGATAAAATACGAATAGCTTTCTTTTGTTTCCCAAAAAAATAATAATTGTAGACTGGAAGGAGTTGCACCAAACAATATTGCAATAACCTAAATATGAGAGGATGAGACTGAAATAAACAATACGGAGGATATGGAGAGGAATAAGAGAAGAGAGCCTAAAAATAATGCCAACATTTTTTTGGAAATTTTGTTTTTTATTTCTTTAATGTGCGTTTTCCAAGTGTGTCCGGAATTAATGTTAATTGTAATCTGTCTATTGTCAAAAGGGATTAGTTTATTTGAGTTACGAAATAAAATAGCACAACACTAGTTGATGTTAACAGAGAGTTTGTTTGCAGAAAGTTGCATAGTTAATAACATCAAAAAGTGTATGTAATTTTTTATGAATTAGGTATATGTATTTACAGCATTTAAACAAAATTATTTCTTTACAAATCCTAACGTGTTCTCGGCTTATTGGTAGTTTGGTTCGGCTGCTTCTGGATTGGTTTTTGGCTGTTCTTTTTTCTGTTCTGGAGTAGCGAATTATGGTATTGGTAACGTTACTGGTGTAGTTCTTGTGTCATTTGAAGTATGAGGTGCAAGGTCTATTTCTGGTTCGAAAGTGTTGCCTTTGTTTTGCTGCACTTGTTGGTATTCGCAGGTGCTTTCTGTTACTGCCATACATTCGTCCATTGTGTTCCAATACACCGTGGTGTTCAATGATGGTTGCTGGGAGCCACTGTTTTGATCTTGGTAGAGGGGTCATTAGGACGGGATCTCCTGGTGTAAGAGCTGAAAGATTTCTGCTGCATATCTTTTTGTAGTAGTATTTCTGCTTAGATTTATCTGCCCAGAACCGTTGTTCAATGTCAGTGGTATTATGTGATTTTAGAGGAGTGATTTTGCTGTTGGTATTGGTATTAGATTATGAGGTTTTGTCTCATTAAAGGTTGGGCAGGTGATAGGTTACAACTGGCAAGAGGGGTTGTGTGATAGCATAATAAGGCTAGGCCTTTGTGTGTACTTTTCTTCCATAGCCTTTTCACAGTCTGCACTGCTCTCTATAACGATCCATTGAATTGTGGATAAGACGGTGATGAGGTGTGATGCTGTATTTCATAGTCTTAATAAAGAACCAAGTATTCTCGCTGAAGAAATAAATTTACACTTTGCAAAAATTTGCTCGCAATTACCAGCTCTGGATATCACAAAGTTACCTACATATTTACCTGTGTTACCGCCACCAGCCATCACCAGAAACGAGGTGTACACTCAATTTCGTCGTCTCAATACATCTAAAGCTGGACACCCGAGTGACCTCCCTATAAGGCTCATTAAAGAATTTGCATTTGAGATAGCAGAGCCGCTGACTATTATCTTCAACTCCTGTCTAATTCAGGGAACTTTTCCGAATTTGTGGAAAATAGCATCCATCACCCCTGTCCCCAAAGTAAAGCGTGCAAAAGATTTTGCAAGTTTTAGACCTATCTCTATAACTCCAATTTTAGCTCGCATCTTTGAAGGTTTCTTAGCAGAATGGGTAATGGACGATATGAAACACAATATTGATACTCAGTAGTTTGGTAATATCAAAGGCAGTTCTGTTAATCACTATCTAATAAGTATGTTACACAATACTACGTGGACTTGAAAAACCTGGACATTTTGTTAATGTTTGTACGGTAGACTTTGAAAAAGCCTTCGATATTATTGACCACACGATTGCAGTTCACAAGCTAATCAAAATGAATGTCAACCCCTCAATTATTCCTATCATTGCTAATTTTCTGACTAACCGTAAACAGTCTGTTAAATTCCTAGGTGAAATTTCCTCCACACTTACAGTCTCATGTGGTGTCCCGCAAGGGACAAAACTTTGTCCAATTATTTTTCTTGCTATGATTAACGATGCAGCCATGTCAACTGAAAACAGATGGAAATATGTGGACGATCTCAGCATTATTGATATTGTCAATCGGAATCATGTTAACCAAAGTAGGTTACAAGTTCTTATGAATAACCTCAATCATTGTGTAAAGACAACTCAGAAATGTTATAACATGACAATTAGTTTCCTTAATGGTGACATTGTTAATAATAATAATATTGTATTGGATAATCATTCCCTTGAACCAGTCCTATCTCTCAAACTCCTGGGTGTGACAATACAATCAGTTGAAAGAAGGAGAACTCTTTTGACTTCATTTGCAAAATCGCTATACAATTCTGAACGCTACTCGCATATGCTACCTCGCAGACGTATTGACTCAAACGTTTCACTCAGAAGAGTAAGAAAACTCCAAGGACTCATTCCCAAAACTAAAAGATATAAGAACTCTGCAATCCCCTCCATAATAGGAATTCTTAATGAACTTTATTAAGGTTCATATCTTAAACTTATAATAATTATCGAACAGATTCGAAAATACTCCGTTTCGCATAATTGAAAATAAACAAATGAATAGGGTTTTACATAATGAAAACATCAAAAACCAATAGTAATTTTTTTTTTTTTTTTAGTGTTGTCTTGTCCTGAAGTTGTGAATTTTGTGGTTTGTTTGTGCTTTTTTGATGTCATTTTGGTTAATTGATTACTGTTACTACGAATCTTAACGTATATATTGCTAGACATATGCTAACCTGAATAATTTCGAACAGTTTCGTAAATATATTTTTTTTTATGTGTACATTCCTATATATTTACTTCCTTTTTTCATATAAGTAATTTTGAATTGTATTTTGGAATTGTAATTTGAATTGTATATTTTAATTGTAGGCCTAATTATGAATTGTGTATATTAATTTTTTTTTTAATTCCCTTGTAAATATAACAATTTCAGTCTTTCCTTTGTTTGACTGCTGTTATATATTTTAATGTTTTATGATTGTGCAATAAATACCTTAATGATATGATTTGAAGCATTTGGCGAATACTGCTAATGAGTATATTGTGGACCGTTGTCTGTTCTCAGTATTTCTGGTATGCCATGGCAACTGAATTGCGCCTTTAGCTTGCCAACTACTGTTCATGTCTGTCGTAGGCAAATGATCAACTTATATGAACATGAAATAGTAGTCAATGGTGGTCATCCCAAAATTTAAAACAAAAACATACGGCAAAAGAGCATTCGCCTATGTTGCTTCATCGCTGTTGAACAAATTGCCACTCTCTATCAAACTGTCTCCCTCTATTGATGTATTTAAGTTTAAACTGAAATCCCATCTCTTTAACTCTTTTTAGACCATTCCCACTTCGTATTTTCAATTTTTAAATCTTTCTCTAGTTGTACTCTCTGCGCTTTTGATCATTTATTTAAAATTAGCGCATTATAAATATTTTATTATTATTATTATTATTATTATTATTATTATTATTATTATTATTATTATTATTATTATTATTATTATTATTATTATTATTATTATTATTATTATTATCATGTAGTTTTGTTCAAATTAAAAAGTGATCACAGGCTACCTTATTCCATGGTATCTCTGGAAGCTGGTAAGATTTTAATGTCTCTGCATGCTCACGATTCTGAAAGTCATTGCATAACTGACAATCTTTGACTAGACATTCCAATTGTTCACTCCCATTATGCACATTCCCTTGTATTAATGTACTCAATGTTGTATAGCGCCCTCTATTATTGTAAGGGCAGAGGATGGTCGAGTTTGTTGTGGTTGTTGTTGAATATGGTGGACAACCAGTTCGGATTACTTAAATGTGGTTTTGTTGTTCATTTGTCTCAGTGAGTGAACGAGAGTACACTATTTTATCCGCAACCACCAGCTCATCTCTCGAGTTTTAATATTGTCTGATTGCATGTGATGTCTCTTTTCTCGTGTCTGGACTTCCTTCAAGAACGATTGTATATGCACCTCGTTTAGTTCTGCTGCTGTGCATCTTTGAAATTCTGCACACCTGTCTTGTGTGTTACGCCAAGGTAATTCAACAAAAGGACGCACATCTCCGCTCTCGAACATAGCGCGTGCGTACAGTCCTTTGATCTTTACTGTGGCATCGACAATCCGATACTAGTTGCGAGTACAGCCGTCAATTATTAGTCTATGCGTGCTATTCGTTTTATGGTGTTAGTTTTTATTTTATTAATTTTGGGTACTTCGCAATATCTGATACATTTGATTTTTTTTACCACGAGCTTGTTAAATGCTACTATAAACTGCAATTTGATTTGTGAAAATTTACCAAGAAAATGAAAAGTTATAGCAATTCAAAATTTACGAATTTTATAAAATTTCATGTTCGTATGTAACATTAATCTGTCATTTTGACAATGTTGGCATAAGGTGCCGAGGACATTTGAGTATATACGGAACATTTATTAATTTTTTCTGCGAAGTGAGTCTCATGAACGACAATTCACCACAATTTTGGTAAAATTAATGTTGAAATGAAGAATATATTTCAGTCTAATGTTAGTG
>NW_022758623.1:19853-22844 GCF_011630105.1 Anneissia japonica
CACCGCACGACGCGCGACTAACATGGCAACTAACACGCGCGTGGGTAAATCGTCACGTACGCTGACGGTTTATGGTCTGGTTGCTATGGTTTTGTGACGTTCAGCGTGTAGGGACGCACGTGCGCCTAGAATGCCGATGCCAGAGTTATAACCCGAGATGTGCGTCCTTTTGTTGAATTACCTTGGTTACGCCGATAGAAAACAGCAGCTTTTTTCGCACTGCGGCAGTGCCGATAGCCTCAGCCGTTATTGCTATAGGGAGAAAAAGTGTGACGTCACGTTTCCTGGTTACCGGTTTCGCTTGAGCCAAACAAAAATTGGGCATTTTGTTGTATTCTTAAGGCAGGCTCAGGTCGACACGGAACTCAACTCAACTCAACTCAACTCAACTCAACTCGTCGACATGAGCGCTCCGCGCAACTGAAAGGAACTGACCGGAACTGAACGCAACTGAAAGGAACTGACCGCAACTGAAAGGAACTGACAGTCGCGCATATTTGTCGACATGAGTCAAGTTGAGTTGAGTTGAGTTGAGTTCCTTTCAGTTGCCCATGTTCAACTTTTTGTGGAACTGAAAGGAACTGAAAAAAGCGCGAAAAAATGCTGATTCGGAACTCAAAGGAACTGAAAACGTTGATCCTGATATTAATCGTAATCAAGATGCATTAACTGAAAAAAGATATTATATTACAATGTTTTGTTAATGGCAGATTACTTTATTCTTTGTTTTAAAAATATAGGCCATAGGCCAGATTTTTATTCTAACACATTAACAAATAGGCCTAGGTTAGGCCTAATAATAATAATAATAATAATAATAATAATAATAATAATAATAATAATAATAATAATACAGCATATACTTACCATATTCTAGCTAGCCTAGGCTAGGCCTAAAGTGTAGAAAAAAGGCAGGCTTCTATGCCAGGCCTACTACTAGCCTACGTCTAACTCTACGTACGACGAGTATGTAAAGACTTGACAACTAACTGACATGCAGATCTCACTTCCAAAATCAATTTTTACGAATTATAAATTTGAAGTTAGTTTTGTACAAATTCTTTAACAGTAGAACATTTATCTAGGGCCTATGTTTAGGTCAAGAAAAGCTAAATTCCTTTTTCAGAAAGTCCTTCTGCAGTGTAGGGTTAAATTATGAATTCTATCAAAAGTATGCTGCTGCATTCGCGTAATATTAAATTAATACATTTTTATAACATATTTGACAGCTGATTCATGTAAACATTGTCACGTATAACATGCATTCGTGTATACTTGTTGTTTTTGTTTTTGTTTTTTCATATAGAAAAAGACCTTTCTTGTTTTAATTGTTCCACCAGATTTTGCATGAACCCATTTCAAATAGACCAATATGCGATACACTTTTCTAAATTAAAAAAAAAGAGTAGATAAACTTCATACAAGCATTCAAACATTTATTTGCAGTTGATGAGATTTCGAAAATGAAATCTTTAAAAACTCGATTTGTCGACTACAAACAGGCACCATTTGTTTCAGTTGCTGGTCGACATTTTCAAAACAAAAAAATAAAGAAGATATACTTTTTAAAATAATTACATGTCTTAATAAAACATTACAGACATTTTGCAGTTGATGGGATTTCGCGGGGAAAATGTTTTTAGCCAATAGTTCCTTTCAGTTGCCAGTCGACATGAGCCAAGTTCCTTTCAGTTCCGTTCAGTTCCGGTCAGTTCCTTTCAGTTGCTCAAAGTCGACATGAGCTCAGTTCCTTTCAGTTGCGTTCAGTTCCTTTCAGTTGCGCGGAGCGCTCATGTCGACGAGTTGAGTTGAGTTGAGTTGAGTTGAGTTCCTTTCAGTTCCGTGTCGACCTGAGCCTGCCTTTAGCGCACTGTGTTTTGTAGTACCTATTAATATCGCCATTTCCGTAACTTATATTGCATCATACCGTTTTATTTTGGAAAGGCACTAATACTAAAATATCTATTTAACATATATTGTAAGTTCACCTTCATTTTCAAATCATAAGTTATAAAAATTAGCATTTTAAAATCTCCCGGAGCGTAGGCCTAGGTGTCGGTACATCGCCGAAACGTACGTCGTCAAATTACTTTTGTTTGTAGAAGAAATATACGAGACTATATCCACGAGTAATACTGTATTACTTTTATTTTTTCAATCACTGTATTCAAAAAAGAAAAGTAAACATACAAAACCAAGGTCAATGTTCATTTAAAACAGTGACAAGGTAAAAGTCAAACAATAAACACAGTAGAGGCCTGGGCCCCGCTAGCAAAAGCCTGTATTTCAGTGAGCATCATCCCCGTTCGGGTCGGCGGTGCAGACGTGCTAGCCCACTGTTCAATAATTAGGCCTAGCTATTAAAATGAGTTTGAGGAGATTTAATTTGAAAAATAAATGGGAAGAATGAGACAGTGGTGGAACGCCAGCTATGATCCTGATAGCCTTCTTTTGAAGAGTTTGGAGTTTGCTGATATTGGATTAATATGTATTGGCCCAAACAATGTAGCAGTAGGAAGGATTATGGAGCAGTAATGAATACTGAGGATGTTATTAGGTAAAAATGGTAATCTAGAAGGCTTTTGGAAATTTTAAGCTCAATTTCAGCAATGTGTTTTTTCCTGGTTAAATTGTTGTCTAAATAAATTTTGCTCATTGAAAGGGCAATATTTTTTTTTTTTTTTTTTTTATTTTGAAGGGTCCAAACAGGATGAAGTTTCATTTTTTATAATTGAAGAGAGTTTATTCGCAGCAAAGTACTGGGACATGGGAATTAGGTTAGAATTAACAGTGTTGAATAATGATTGGGTATTTTGATCGGAATAAAAAAAACGGTAGTGTCATCGGAATAGAGGAAAAAATTAAGAATTGAAGAAGATTAATGTCATTGATTAAAAAAAAAATTAATATGAGGGAACCAAGTGAAAAAACCTTGAGGAAACCACTGGCATAGGCGTAGATCCCGGGGGGATGGGGATATATCCCCCCAAT
>NW_022758623.1:23172-25210 GCF_011630105.1 Anneissia japonica
TCAATTCCAAGGTTATATCGGTTGATGAGGAATTTATTGATTAGGCCTATAATAGTAAATTGCATCAATTTATTTTGCAAAAACAAGGTTTCCAGCTTCAGAGGGGGTCACATCCCTGTCCGCACAAGGGAACACATTGGCGCTAACACCAGGCGCGTAACAGGGATCTTGGGTCAGAGTGGGTATTTATTTATTTTATTTTTTTTAATTTTTAATTTCAACTATCTTTAAAGAGGGTAACCCTTCTAGTTTAGCCCAGTAGGTTAACTGATATTCAGGGGCCCTCTTTAATAAAATTAAAGAACAGTACAAACAACATCATTACAACATAATAATAATAAATATAAGCATTTTCATCATGGCTGAATTTATTACAAACATATTCTTTCACCATCTATACACATTGAGGCCCTTCTTTTAGGTGAAAATAATCTATCTAAAATTTGTCTTTCTTGAGTTTGGGACTATTATGTGTTTAAATAACTTAAAAGGATAAAACTAAAAAAGCCATAAAAAATGCGCGCCAAGCGCGCAAATTATTTTTGTGTTTTCAATTCTAATTTCGTCGGAATTGATGAAAATTCCCTAAAATGTGCAATTTATAGAGGAAATTGCCCTACCTTAACAAGAAATGCGCGCAAAGAATTTGAGAATTTTAGTCACTTTCAGAGGATGCATTTGTCAAAGGGTGGGGAAAGATTTTCCAAAGATGGATATTTTCCCCTTGTCCCCCGGTGTTTTTAATTCTAATTTCGTTGGAATTGATCAAAAACTCCCTAAAATGTGCAATTTTTAGAGGAAATTGGGGCATGTTAACAAGAAATGCGCGCGAAACTTGAGGTTTTTAGGCACTTTCAGGGGATGAAAGGGCATTTATAAAGCGGTGGGGAAGATTTTTCAAAGATAGATATTTTCCCCTTGTCCCCCAGTGGTTACGCCATCGGGCAGCATAGATCAAAGGAGTTATGAGTTTTTGAAGTGGAGAAGGGGCTGCAGGGTGTAGTGAGTCTGGTCATTATGATATCTTCCTTTTTATTCTTGTCTTTATTTTTCTCTTCTCTTTTTCTTTCCTTTTCTTTTCCTCTTCTTTCTCTTTCCCTCCCCTCTTTCTTTTCTCTTATTACCCAGCCCGGTACGATGGCTTGGGCAGCCCGGTAAAAACCGTCAAGGGAGGGGCAGTTTCCTGTCTCTTATACACATCTACGACACTGGCTAACACGCCAATCATCCCCCCCCCCCAATGAAAAGTATTTTTTTTACGCCACTGACCACTGGTAATTGAACTGAAATTTGAAATTGAATTGCAATATTTGGTACATTGGGCACGATTAGAGAGAATACTTTTAAAGAGCTTTAATGTGGGTCCGCGAATTCCATAGTGAGATAATTTATGTAAAACAATATTGTGGTCAATAGTGTCGAAAGCCTTGGAAATATCAATAAAGATATCGATAAAAAGAAGGCGATTTTAAATTGAGTTACAATTTTGTTTGTTAGGTTGATGATGGCCATGGATGTACTGTGTCCTTTTCTGAAACCATATTGTTTATTGTAGAAAATGTTATATTTGGAGATAAATAAAAATGTTCTGTATCTGGATGTGTACTCCTCAACGCCCCTAAAAGGAGCAAAGCGAGAAAGGGTGGTGGCGCTGCAGCTTACGTTAGGTATTACTTAGGTGGTCGGATATAGCAGTCTTGAGCTTTTCTTTATCTTCTTTTAATGCAATTTCATTAGGGATTCGATTCCAAACAACTCTTCAAGTGGAAAAAGTGTACAGAAGGCAAACCTGCCTAACATAACCATCTATTCATTTTTTTAAACCATTAATATGGTTATTGATAAATAAAAACTGAATTGAATGCATTGCTGTATTGACATTAAAATATTTTAAATGGTGGTATGGACAACAGTAACAGTATTTAGACTACAGTACTGATAGGTATGCAAAGTCAATTCAAGTTAATGTTCTGACAGTATATATATATATATATATATATATATATATGTATATATATATATATATATATATTTGTTT
>NW_022758623.1:26657-29501 GCF_011630105.1 Anneissia japonica
AAACTGCGAATATGATGATGTAAGCAGTGGTGGCGCCGGGGGGAGGGGCAGGGAAAATTAGCCCACCTGTCGGACAGGCCTGAACCTTTCCGATGAACGACTAGGCCTTGGTCGTCGGACCAAAAATAAAATAAAAAAATAACAAAATAAATTGTTATAGATTGCAGAAGGTTATACAATTAAACTTGCTAAGTAGACTTGCCTTTAAAACTCAATTAATTTCTAAGTCGATCTTTCTTACATGGAAACTGGAAAATCCTAAAAGTAAAGTAGGCTCAATCGCCTAATGAGGGCAATAAAAGCGTCCACTATTGAAATATTATTGGACTCTAAGGGATAGGCAAAAAACATTGGGAGTTTCCGTGATTGACTTATAATATTATTTAGTATTCAATGTAGTGATATTGATAAGGCATTGTATACACAACTGAGAATAATATTAGTAGTAATAATAATGATTAGCATGATAACAATCAATAAATTAAAACATGTAATTAACATAAAAATAAGAATACCGGTACATTTTAAATGATAGCTACTTTGATTTAGTATTGTTAAATGCTTTAAAATTGGTAATTGGTGTTCAGATCATCTAGTCTGGTGTGATTATGCAGTTAATATCAGTTAGCATGTTAATATAAAATAGAGGAACACTATTACTCGTGCAGCTTAATCATTATTATATGTCATTTTAAACGACCCATTGGTATTAACATGGTAACATCAATGTATTTTTAAAAATTAGATAGCGACGTTCTCTCAGAAGTTGTAGACGTTTATCTGTTGATGCCCTTTTGACCTCCTGAATTCTGAAATGAGATTTTCGGGTTGATTCAGCCGAGACGGCCCGAGTGGAGTTTCATGTAAATGTTTCGTACGGGAAAAAATCGCTCGCGGGATCGCGACTCTTGGCAACACAAACATATTAGATAGTAGGATTCACGGGTTACGATTTTCTCAGTTAAGGTCTGGGGTAATCATACGCTGGAAATTCGGAGAGTATGCCGAATTATTAAATAAACATTCAAAACATATTAGCAGCCCTCGAAATTTGCGTCGGCATCACGTTATGACCACAACGTCAGAGCGAGAATGCGAGTAGGCCTAGGCCTAGCTAGGCCATATTCTCTGCATTCACCTTATTTGCGTTAACACATTGGACTTTGATACAAAGGACTTTGACTTCCAAGTAACTATTGTCAGAAACACGTTTATTCATTAATCCTCGTATATCGAACATTCAACCTGTCCTACCTCCGTTCCCCTACCTCGAAGTCCCCATCTCCACCCTAGAGGGCGACAAACTATGATGATGAACAGAATACATTATAATATAACTACAGAAGTTAACATTTAACACCAATACCTTTCCACCTTTGAAATAACTGGTCTTTCCATAAGCATAAAAACTAAAAGTAAAATATTTTCTTCTTTGAAATAAAATATAATTTTCCATAAGCAACCAAATCTCAAAATTAAAGTTTACAATCAGCACCCTTTCCCCTTTTAAAATACGAGTGCTATTATACCTTTACACATACTGGTCTAAAGACTTTATTCAACTATAAACTATATTTAACACATTAAAACTTAAATGCTTTACACCCTGTATTTAGTATGTACAAAAGATAGGTAGCTTTAGTACTTAAAGCTCATAATCATTTAGATACCCTGGTGTTTTCGGATTCTAGTGCTGTGGCGCATAACTTTCTTCTACTCATTCCCATGAGGCCCAGGTGTTGTTGTAGGTACCGGGGAAATGGGTGTTTCATGATATCTGTGCTTTGGTAATTTGCACGATGGGAGTGGTCTAAACTTAAACTGCTCTTTGTTTTCTTTAGGTGATTTTAGACCAGGCTATAATTGAGATTGGTGCCACTTGGAGAGGTAGAAATTCTCATATGGTTTTTCTAGACCAATTTTTTATGGGGAATCAGAATATGTGAGGTAAAAGAGGCGTAACCTGAGAAATTTCGCGTGAGGGCGCTTTTTTCAAAATGGCCGCTAAAATCCAATAAACTACATATATATTGGTAAAATAAGCACAGAAAAGGTAGGTTTGACCAACTTTTGAATATGTAATGATAGGAAAGTATAACTAGCTAAAGTATTAATGTGAAGATTTCGAGAGGCAATTGAGGGCGATTTTTAAAATGGCTGCCAAAATTAAAGAACAATTTAACAGCAGCTTAAAACACCCTAAATAAATTTGTTTAATTTACAAAACATAATGAAATAACTGCTGTTGACTTTTTAAACCCAAAATAACATATTTTAGGGTGGTAAGCTAACTCACTTTTGGAAATGTAAGTAAAAATGCCCCCTTATATTAGCCCTTTTCTGTTTTGAAAAATGGAAAATATCACCAGAATCCTAAAAAAAAAATACAGCTTCCTTACAAATATACGGTTGTTTTTCATTATTTTTGTGTACTACACAAGGTATTCCAGAGGACCACACAAATAACTACCATAATTTTCATGTATAAATGCATTAATTCATTTATTACATAATTGTCATTTACTGTGTAACCCTATGTTGAGCAATAATCTTCATGTATTGCTAATATAACTGCAATCTGAAAGTCTTCGTCTTTATTATAAACAGTTCTTGGACGTCCATGGGCATCACTGTCTCAATCATTTTTTGCTTCATTTGATCATTCCATCTGTTGTGAATACTATTTTTACTGACCAAATCATTTACGTCTGCTTAATTTCCATTCTTTAGCGATTAAATTTGCTCAAGTGCTCAAGGGTCTGCTTGCAAACATGGTGGGAGCAATGATATGTCTGTGATCTTGTTGCCTCTATTGAAAATTTCACATCTTGCTTGATTTACACT
>NW_022758624.1:0-7036 GCF_011630105.1 Anneissia japonica
TTATTATTATTATTATTATTATTATTATTATTATTATTATTATTATTATTATTATTTTATTATTTTATTATTTTATTATTATTATTATTATTATTATTATTATTATTATTATTATGATATTCTACAGTTCACAAAAAATATTCCATGATAAGTGTTGGCCATATATGACATGCATAACAATAATGTTATTTTTCCAAATTCGGACAGCATTGCTGCCAACTCACGGTTGCGTCACTTAAAAAATAGATCTGGTTGTACGTGAGCATCTCGGCTGCGCAGAAGATATCGCGTCGATTAAGGGTAACAGACAAAATAGGTTTCATCAGTATATCGTAAAAAGACTGGGGAACTTCTTTTTCTTTAGCCCATTCCTCTGAACGAAAAATGAAGAAAGAATATTTTTATTACAACAAGTCCTATAAAATATAATACAATTTCAAATTTATTATAAAAATAGCGTAAAAGTAATGCGAGCTTATGAATCAAACGTTTTATGGTAGACAACATTGTATAGGGATGTCTTTTTGTCTGCCATCGCTATTGGAGGAAAATACAATATGAATTATGAATTGTAAATGTATATTGTTCATAAAAAAACAGCCAAAAAAAAAAGAAAAAAAAGAACGAGGATTACACGCGCTCCTTTGGACCCGTGGATATTTGCTATAATTATGCACTATAGACCAACGGCTTAACTCCCATCCAGAGGACGAGGCTATCTAGAAAAGTGTTTTACCCATGGTCACAAACAAGACATTCGTATATTATTTGAAGTCGTTCCTTCCAAGTTTGATCCTTTACCGCTAAGATAACATGAAAAATATTATGAGAGTTACCGGTCGAAAATAACTGTTCAGAGTAACACATTATTCTGTTTTAGTACATTCGTGTAGTGTTTGTAGGCGTATTTTAAAGAAATTAAACAAGGGTGAACCTTTCAGTTGGTCCTTTCGGGCATTAATACAGGTAGGTCATTGTTGTCAGGGGGTGGTGGTGTGGGTGGTGATGATGGTTTTAGGAGAAGTACTATGACGCTGACGGCAAATGTACGTAAGTATGTCAATTACTATAGGCCTATTCTTTCGGAGGGAGTTTCTTAAAAACAACAGACAACACAACTAACGTGTTAAAAGTGAAGTTACCAGATTATTCACACATTTTATGACGACATAATTTCATGTGACAAAGGATAATGGCGGATAAATACGACTACCTTAATTACTGGATAAACCACAGATAATCTGTATTTTAATCATACTACTTGTGTGGATAATTTACCTAGTGGGAACACCGCACTAGATAAATTATCCACACTAGGTAAATCATATTAATTGTGTGGATAATTTACCTAGTCTGGTGTTCCCACATATTGTCGAAAATTGTGCCATATTGAAAGTGAAGTAACCAGATTATACGAAAATTTTATGATGACGCGATTAAATATAATGGCGGGTAAATAGGACCATTTGATTAATGGATACAGGGTAAACGATAGATAGTCTGCATTTTTTATATCATTACCCGTGGATAACTTACCTAGTGTGGTGTTACCATATTTGTCGAAAATGGTGTCGTACTGAAAGTAAGCCAAGTCCACGAGAGATTTCACACTATGAAGAGTATCAGTTAACTTCATATTCGGACTGCGGTAAATCAGGCCTAAAATTATGACGGTATAAAGGTATTTGCACAAAAAAAAAAATCAATTTATTGCCTGGATATCAATTCTGATTAGTAGTGTAAGGCAGAACTACAATCGCTTTCAACCAAAATGTGGTATTAGTAGCAAACGAACAATATGGGTATACCGGTACTCGATAAAACCAAGAAACCCCAAGTGATAAAATAACTTATGTAAAAGTGAAGGAAGTTAGGCAGTTAGATGATGTGGCTAGCGTATGAAAAGACGGACAATCTAAGAGAAAGAATAATTGTGAGGATATAATTATAAAGAATGAGGACCATATTCATGCCAAAAACGGTATTAAAGAAAAATACTTGATTAGAGGGCGAGGAAATCGCCAGGCTATAGAATTAACGTTTACTCGTCGGCCTTGACATTGAATAGGTTTCAAATTAAAGTTTAGAATAAACCCTAAAAAAAAGAAGGAGTCTTGAAATATCAGGTCATCCATAAATAAAATTTGCCCAAATCCTACCTACGTGTGGATTTGTAAGGTGAATAGAGCCCGTTTATCCAATGCTTCATGCCCACAAAGACTCGCTTTAGGCTTTATATGCCTAGAATTCTTTATATAAAATTCTTTATTTGAGCATCCTTACACATGCGCCTAGTTCCAAGTGTGATTGTGAAGTTTCACGATACGAAAATTCCTCATCCCGAAAATGTGAGATGGGAGACATTAGGCCTATATTGCTTAGTGTTTGGTTCTATGCTTTATTGTATTACCGAATAGATTCAATGGATAGGGTCCTTCACTGTAGATGCTCTCGGGTTCGTAGTCTCTAAAAATGTAGTCGACTGCCTTCCATCGCCTGAAATTGTGTTTCACTCCAAGTCGATCCAGAATATCATGAGACTGGAAGTAGTTATTGAACCACGCTAAAATATAAAATAATCATCTTCGTTTAAATCTCAGCATAGAAAAATATTACAAGAATGTAAAAGAGTTTAATTACGTAGTGCTTAGGCCTAACCTTTTTAAAACTGAATGCGAGAAAAAAGTAGGTAGGCCTAAGCAGATAATTTTTTTTTCCAAAACTACGTTGTACCAGAATATGATTAGCGATTACGTAATCTACGTCATCAGAGAAGTGGTCCTCTGTGTTGTCACATAGGTATCGCCTGTAAGCCATGAAATGTAAAACATTTATTGATATAGGCCTATTATATTAAATTTAATAGACCCATTTTTTTACATACTTGCTACTGAGGGAATCAAGTTTATCAAGCTGAGTTTTACAAATATCGTTAACAGTCAGATGAAATCTTAAACTAGGTAACAGGTAATTGGAATAAATTTTGACTTTGAATTCAGACCTAACAAGAGAACTATCGATTACTTTAAGATTTTTCTCAATTATCTCTTTAAGGTATTGGAAGACATCATTCTCGGTATTACGGAATGATATAGCCCAAAAATTTATGATGTTCGTCTTGAACTGATGCAATAGTGCTATCAGCTAGAGTGTACGGCACATTTGAAGCTTTCCCACGGACAATAGAGAGAGATTTGCATTTGGATGGTTTTAGTTTAAGTCCCATTGACGAAGTAAAGGTGGATATCTTATTAATTAATCTTTGGTGTGTTTTCTTATTACCAGTTATTAAGCAGAAGTCATCTGCAAATGGAGTTGTGATGTGTTTCATTCCATCCATATTGTAGCCGTGGGAAAGCTCCAATTCCAATGCCTGAATAATGGGGTCGAAAATCAAAATAAAGATAAGGGGAGATAAGGGATCGCCCTGAAAAATACCTTTACGAAATTTTAATTCATCCGATTGCCAATCCTTTGTTTTAACGTACCCAGAGATATTGGCATATAAATTATTAATGTAAATTTTAAAACAAGGATCAACATTAGATCTATCAAGTATGAGACTAATTAAGTTATGAGGCACCGAACCAAAGGCGTCCTCCAAGTCAAAAAACGTATACTGCTTGTGTTGAAATGGAATTGTATCTTCCTCCGGTGTACGAGGGTCCGGTATCCAAGACAGTAGAGAAGCATCTATGGTTTTTGGAATTCCATATTTAGTTGAGTAAAAATTGTTTGCAGTTTCTTTAGAAAATGAAGGGCCTTTGTGATCAGTGTTAGAAAACGAAGGGCCTTTGTGACCAGTGTAGAGCGAATTGGTGAGAAGATTTTTGCTAAATCTCCAAAAATTAGCACGGTATAGTTTTTCCTCATATTGGGTTGATCTCCTTTTCTCATTATTGGTATGGGTTTTTTTAAAATAGTCATAGACTTTCAAGGCCTTGAAGAATTCCACTTTCGATTCCTGAGTTGAATCTTTCCTAAAGGCCTTTCTTCTCAGCTTGTTCTTTATTTTCCTAGCTTCCAACATCGTTTTTTGATAACGGCGTAGATAATAATTTGCTTCTTGGTAGCTTCCGTCCTAGGGATATTTTTAATGAACTCTAAGAATAATGCAAATTTAATAACTATAAAGAGAAAATGTAATAACCTTGTTTATTCTATATGGATAGCATTATTAAATAAGTTGCAATAGATAATCAAAAGTATTAATTTTTATAAAAAATAATTATGTAGAAATTATAGCTTTGTAATTTATTTTCAGTACGGTAATATATTTCTTACATTATTTAGATACTTTGCTGCCTACATATTTACATGTAAATATGGTTATTGCTTGTGCGATTGATTTAATAATGATTTAATATAAAAGAATGATAAATCTTGATGTAGGCCTATTAATTTATTTAAATTCTTGTTTTATTTAACGCATGATGTAAGGGGAAGTGGGGGAAAGGTCCGGAGGGGGTGGGAATTGTCCTGGAAAAGTCCGGGGGAAATTGTCTCGGGGGAAAATGTGTGGGGAAAAAATACCGGGGTCAAGTATCCGGGGGTGGAAACCAGCCTGCTTTCATTCATTCGATTAATTATACCCGTTAATAGAATAGACCGTACTGCTGAGCCGCTAAAATTGGTTATTGTTGCTAAGCCTCTCGTCCCCACGCCCCGCAAAACGATATCGTAGTCGTGTACGTATACAAGAGCATTTGTGGGACAAGCGCGTATTTCTGGTCCGGTACTTATTGGTCAGTTGTATGATTGACACGCCGAAGAGTCCATTTTTCATCCATTTCAAATTCACACTTAGCGACGACTCCGTGGCTAACAATTTCAGAAAGAAAATCGGAAACATTTTCAAGTATACGTTATTGAAAATATGTCCATTTCCTGTAACTTTATAAAATAATACGATTTATAATAATAATAATAATAATGATAAAAAAAAAAAAAAAAACAAAAAAAAAAACAGCGAAGTTTGTATGCTCACTTAACCCAAAGTAAAACGAAAGCTTAAAACAACAACGTGGATTTTAATGTAGGCCTTACACATATTTATTTTTCTATTTTATTTATTTCTTCTATATACTGGGAAGCCTTTTCAGTGATATGTTTCAGTTTTGTGGGAGAGCCGAGTACAAATACAACACCATAAAATTGCATAGAAAAAAAAAAAAAAAAAAAAAAAAAAAAAACCCCAAAAAACAACAACAATTGGTTCGAAAATGTATTATTAAGAAACTTAAGAACACACCAACTCAGTGGAGTAGCGAAATATTAACAAGTATTATTACGGTATAGGCCTATATAGACGATTTATGCACGTGAGTAATATTGATGCTGTTACATCGAATAATAAACCATAGTTGGATTCACATGGATCCGAACCGAATATGTACAGCGTTTCCGAAGCACTGAACGCCAGCGTCTCTACTCCTGATCGGTTCGGTAGGCCGCCTTCCGATCCAGAAATTCGGATTCGGTGTGAATGCGCCTTAAGTATTATTATGAGTCTTATGGGATGGAGATGATTTTGGTCGTGGGAAATATATCTTATAATCGTGACAAGATTTTTACTCAGGAGCTTTAGAGGTAAGCATCTAGATTATCAAGCTATAATCAAGATGATTCGTTTTGTCGATTTAACTGATGACGTCATTTATAGAGTTATCAATTTATGTTGACACTTGCATACTTTCCAGGCGCTTGTTTTAAACTCTCCAGTGGATGTAGTCGCCATTAGTTTGTCTCTTTACTCCGTGATAGACTCACCTATTATTAGTACCTTCTTGGTGACGTGGGCTGGTAGTCGATGGGGGTCTGTTGGGTTGACCGGACGTATAACCATTGGGAGCCTAGGCATTGCGGCCCAACCAATTAAAAGAATAACTGCAAAAATGTCAAATATAATTTTTGCTAAATAGTGGTAAACATTATTTGTTTATCAATTACATTTTACGTTATAATAGAAACAGCTAACGATATTGTCATTTGCTTTACTACGGCCACGAATTTCTAGTTAACCCTTCCCCCACAAAATAAAGAGAAGAAAAAACTCTGTTTCGAAGTGGAGGTGTGGGAGGAGACGTCTCCTTCCCCAATAAGTGGCCCAGGTGTAGGCCATGTAGAAGTGTTTGCCCTTTAATCTCTAAACTGGATCGCCACTGGTTTTGGTTTTTTTTTTTTGCTTTTTGATAAACTTTTTTATATTATAGCCCTATACGAGACTGAAATAGACCTATGAGATTCAGGGGTGATGTTATTACTGCGCCCTTGTCAGAGCCTCGGGGGACAGATGGGTCCGAGGATTAAGGGATTACCTTTTTAAAAGGGCAATATTTGTCTACTTCAAGCGGCTCTACGTTTTAAAATATTTTATGCCAAAAACTTTTGTTTTAGTCCGAAGAGTGGCGAGAATACAAGCTTCATTATCAATAAAAATTATAAAGTACAAGGTGAACTTTAACTGCCAAAAGTTACTTTAATTTCTATCTAAGCGAACGACTCGGTCTATTGGTAGATCGTACTAAACATGCTGATCCAGTCTTTATTATCATATATCATATATTTCGCCTTTTACTTGAATAAAAACAATAGAAAAGTAATTAATTCAATACGCACCAATTGAAATTATGAATAACGTTCGACGTTCCATCCTATTTGGCGCTGCAGAAAGCGGAGTAATGTAATCGATGCGTCTATACAGGTGAATTCAACGTTGAGTTGTATTGTTAAATTGTTGGTGAAGATGAAGTGCAGCAACCTTTGAAGATTGCAAATAGAGGGCGCAATGATTAATATTATAACGTATCACAGTAAATTGAGTATTGCGTACTGGCTCTTAATGTTTAATACTGGCCTAAATAATGGTTATTGTTCTTTGTTCCAAAAAAACGATTAAAAAAAAAAAAAAAAAAGCTGGCAACAGATTCTTCTTCTTCTTCCTTGAAAACAGGTTCAAGGAACATTTATTAATCACATAGGCCTCTGGCCCAAATAATATACAAAATATGATATTAACAAAATTAGAGTGCATCTA
>NW_022758625.1:0-787 GCF_011630105.1 Anneissia japonica
AACAACTGAAGGATTAACAACGAAAGACAAAATATCTACAGTCGATGCAACAACTGAAGAATCCACAACTAAAATAGAAACAACCGTAGATTCTACAACGGATTCATTAACAACGGAGGAAAAGACAACGGTTGATGCTACTACTAAACAATCAACAACCGAAGAGAAGACAACTGTTCATATAACAACCACTGAATCAACAACGGAAGAAAAGACAACACCCTATGACACCACTGTGGAACAAACAACGACGCAGAGCACAACGGTTGATATAACAACTGAAGGATTAACATCGAAAGACACAACATCTACAATCGATGCAACAACTGTAGAATCCACAACTAAAATAGAAACAACTGTAGATTCTACAACGGATTCATTAACAACGGAGGAAAAGACAACGGTTGATGCTACTACTAAACAATCAACAACCGAAGAGAAGACAACTGTTCATATAACAACTGCAGAATCAACAACGAAAGAGAAGACAACACCCTATGACACCACTGTGGAACAAACAACGGCGCAGAGCACAACGGTTGATATAACAACTGAAGGATTAACAACGAAAGACAAAACATCTACTGTCGATGCAACAACTGAAGAATCCACAACTAAAATAGAAACAACTGTAGATTCTACATCGGATTCATTAACAACGGAGGAAAAGACAACGGTTGATGCTACTACTAAACAATCAACAACCGAAGAGAAGACAACTTTTCATATAACAACCACTGAATCAACAACGGAAGAAAAGACAACACCCTATGACACCACTGTGGAA
>NW_022758626.1:0-973 GCF_011630105.1 Anneissia japonica
CATGAATTGCCTCACTGCAAGATCATTTTTTTTTCAAAACAAGACATGAACCGCTTCGTATCTTTTGAATTACTTCAAGGTTATTTTCTTCATTTAGTTAGCCTACTAAAGATAGTCCGTACCATGGTGCTATGCTCTATAAAATTACTTTTGAAGATATATTTCTAAAGCAATTGTAATGTCGACACGCACGTTATTGTTTGGTTCTTTATAGCTGGTTAACTATTTAAGAAAGTATAATACATACTCCAAGTATTGAAATACACGCCATCGTGTTGGGATTCTATATTTCGACATTAATTATGTCATCATCAGGAATGAAAAAAATATCCATATTAGCAAGCTTATATGCACTAGTGCCAAAAGTGTTTAACCAATCAAAACATTACCTCTAGTAGGTGACATAGCAGTGATTTAATCAAAAGATCAAAGCATTCTTACTCTAATGATCAAAGATACCTACAAAAACAAAGAAAGCGCTTTTGAAGCTCTGAGCCCATTGTTAAGCAAAGGGTGTAGTCTACGTATAGCGAACGCTTCTTTAAACAATAGGATAGACCAGTTTCGGGAGCTGTCAATAATGTTAGTACTAGAAAATATTAAACCTAATTTATTACTTACATTACAGACGACATTATCATTTTCAAGTATACCCTGTAATCCTAAAACATATTGGAATGGCTCACAGTTTTTAACATGATCAAATATAACACTATCAGATCGTGAAGAATGTTCTTTAAGTCTAGTTATTAAGCACCTATCTGTCTTACCAATATAATCACTATTGCAGCCTGGACATTTAAAATGATAGACAACAGAACTTCTGTACTCCTTAGGGGTTTGATCCTTAGTAGATATAAAATGAGAAACATTTTTATACTGCCATAAAGTTATGAATTTTACCTCTTAAATTAAGTGTTTCTTTACCTTATTTAAACATCTACGTAAAATGAACTCACCTGGTTTTCCTAGA
>NW_022758627.1:0-2253 GCF_011630105.1 Anneissia japonica
TCGCCCGACGAGGGGTCAGATTTCTCCGACGAAATCAAAGTGGGTGTGGTCAAGCTTCGATTAAAAGGTTTAAGAAAGTGGTCCAGGGGTGAAGCCCCCAAAAATTTTGATAATTGTGGGGTTTCAAAGGCTTATTTAATCGATTTTAGAGTCTACTAATACGTAGAAAATACATATAATTTGTTTTTCTCCTCGACAAATTATGCTTTTTCTACGGGGGACCCTGGCCTCTCCGCTGGCGCCACCCCTGCTGAAAGGACAACTATTCTTTTAAATATTCTATGCAGAGCCTACAGCTGATTGAATCATCTTGTGTACAAGCCAAGTCTGCTATGAATATTTAACAAAGCAGATTATGTACCTAAAATAAAATACATATTGTACATGCAATTGTTACTTGCAAGATAGAAAATACATATTAGTGTAGTAAATTCTAAAGTGCTTTATAGAGCAATGAGAAGATGGAGGACATTGAGGAGCTAAACAGCCAGCAGTGACCAGTGGCGGCACTAGACGGGGAGGGGGGGTGTGCCAAGGGGGAATTTTCCTAGATCTTCTCCCACGCATTTTGCGGGAAAATTGAACATTTTAAGATTGGCCAACAAAATGAATTGCTCCAATCAGTCTGTCATTTCAAGGCCACTGTCCACTTAAAAAACAAATCATTTAACAAAATATTTACATTTTTAATAGATATACCGAGCATTTAAATAAAAAAAAAAACAAGCACATGGATAAAAGCGTTACCCGTTCATGTGTGTTGTGATACATTATAATTGTATCTCTAGTTCTATGGAAAAAAATATTTCTCCACCCCCCCACCCACCCTAAAATTTTATCTTCCCCCACCCCCAATTTCATACTCTGGCACCACCAGTGACCAATGGCTGATGAGCATGGTCATACTGATAACAAGGATTTATGATATTAAATATGATACCAACAATGAAGATGATAAAATTAATTGCTGATATATGTACATATACATATATATTTTTTTCAACTTATGATATTGTGGTGAGTGATAAGTATATATTTTTTGTACAACCCATCTCCCAATCCTGCAAATTTTCTTGTCATAATTCCACACATTTATCTACTGGTGCGTCTGTCGTAACGATTGTGTCATAAGTCCATATCTTCATCAACTAGGTCAGCCATAATGTCATCTTCGGTGTTTGGACTGGTGTCTGTCTTTACGCTGACGGTCAAGTCTTCTTCCTCATTAACTTCATCTTCACAGAACCCAAGGACTGGCATTGGTTTCCAAAGGACAAGCTGCATAGATGATTTTTTTCTGAAAGATATACATAAATTAAAAAAATTGAAATAAATAAAAGAAAAGATGAGGGAGAGTATAATGATTTTTTTTTAAATTTGTCCTAATGTTTTGTCCACACTACCGTGTCTAGTTGTCTGTGACAACTGACTGAATGGGAATGATGATGCCATATCACACCACATATGGCCAAATTGCAAGTATTTGTCAAATATATCTGGAAAGAGTTTAAGTGCACCATATGAATACATGTAGATGTAATTTCCAGTTAAACATCACACGAGTAAATTACTACAGAAAACCCTTAGCCCTATATGTGATATAATCCCCAAATTACAATCAAACAGAAACTAGGAGGTACTGTACTTACATGTCGGATAAGATCTGTGGGGGAAGTGAGGGCTCAACATTCTGCGACTTAAAGACGTTCAGAAAATCTTGTTTAATTATCAGTCGGGGGTGATCATCTTCGTTTCCACTTTCATCAGAATCAATTTTCGCATCTAACCTGAAAATATCTAATAAAAATTAATTCTACGTCATCATCATCAAAAACAAGCAACAATAGTTATTTTGTCATCTTGGTTAATACAATGGCTGCATTGGTGGCACTTAACAATATATATAAAAGGTGACCAAGAGGAGATGTTAAGTTGTAATTTAGTTAAATTTACATAGAGCTTTACATAGAGAGTCTCAAAAGCGCTCAAAGCATGCTGTCTGACAGGGGGACTTGGACTCGTAGGCCAGAGCTGGGGGAAGGGTTTGAGAGGGTGTTCCCCATCCCAAATGAGATTATTTTAAGAATAGGTACCTCTGGATGGCCAGAAACGACACTCTCTGATTTAGACTTGCCACAAGTCTCTTATTTTTTTATTATTTTTCTCATTCTGGACAGCGCCACCAACAAGAAAGTTAATTTAGAGACGGAATAAGCGACTTGTAAAACACTGAAATCAGGCACCAGGATGCCA
>NW_022758628.1:0-583 GCF_011630105.1 Anneissia japonica
GCAATTTGATTCTTTCAGTTCAGATTTTTTGTCTATGATACACAATTCATTATGCAGGATATTTATTTTTTTGTCTTTCGTGGGAGTCACCCACCTTTATTGTCACTCTTTTTTCAATTGTTTTCATTCATTTTTCCATCTTTAATCTATATTACATTTCAAATAAAATACGGGTAACTAATATATACATATATAATACTTTTGTCAAAATTAAAGCCTTCTTTTTTACAAAGTATTTGAAACAAAAAGAAAAAGAAAATAATAAGAGGTGGAAATTCATTAAATTGTATAATAATTAGATCCAAAATATAATCGATTTGTGAAATATATTTTTGGTAATTCACAGTCAGTATGACATCTTCTTTTGTTAAGTATATATATACATATATATATACATATACATATACATATATATATACACACACACACAAACACACATATATATATTGTATTTAATTTTTTTTTATTTTTTTTTTATTAAAATTAAAATCCATTATACATTGTTTTTTTCCACATCTTTTTTTTTTATATTTTTGTACAATATCCAAATCATCTTTGACTTAGGCCTTTTAAAAGTGTCACC
>NW_022758629.1:0-1073 GCF_011630105.1 Anneissia japonica
TTTTAAATTGTTTCACAAATTTTTGTGTTACATTTTTTTTAAATAATTTAATAAAAGAAAACAAAACCTAACATTTATTGTTTAAATCCCTGATTTAAAAATGATTTTTTTTTCTCATGTATAAACTTTCTTTTTAAACTTTTTTTATATGTATTTTATTCATTGTACATTGTTTGATATATTATACCATGGCCAAATGAATATCCCTTTGGATAATAAAGTATTTTTTAATTGAATTTGAAATTAAATGAATTGGCAAAATGTGAAGTAGTTTGAAACAAAGTGCTGTATGAGTACTGGACATTGAGGATGAAATTGGCATGATCAGTATTTAATTTGCAGGATTCCACTGAGAAGTAATCTAACTCATATTTGTGTAGAAAATTGCTGGTAGGGAGGTAGGTCTAGGTGCGCAAAAACATCATAAGGCCAAGGTTACTGCATAATAATATATAACCATCTATGTTGAAATATTGGAGAAAAAACCTTAAATTAAATTAGGCCGAATAAAAAAAATGAGTGAGAATGAGTGAGTAAATGGATGGACGAATGGATGGAATATTATTATTATTATTATTATTATTATTATTATTATTATTATTATTATCAATATTATTATTATTGTATTCTTTCATCCTTGTATAATTTTCCTTTTTTCTCCATTTA
Source organism: Anneissia japonica (assembly GCF_011630105.1). NCBI lineage: Eukaryota > Metazoa > Echinodermata > Crinoidea > Comatulida > Comatulidae > Anneissia > Anneissia japonica. Next base: position 667 of record NW_022758629.1, read on the forward strand.
TTTTTATTTTGTAAATTTTAGGTGGGGACCAGGCAGGTATTCACCAGGGAGTGAGCAAGCAATTAACCAACATCCTAAAATGATCAATATCTGATTTACAGTTTTTTTTTAAATATAATAATAATAATTATTATTATTATCAATGTAAATATCTAAATACTATTAAAAATGTTATAGGCCTAGAAGAAGTACTTAAAAATACCAGAGCAGATGACACATTCATTTACCTGTATGATTAAAATTTATTAATAAATTATCAATATTTTCAAAGTTACCATGGTGGGGCTTAGGTGGTCAATCTGTAAAATTTCCTCACTGGATCTTTTATTCCTTTGCAAAGGCTAGTTTTCAACTTTAATACCAATAACCAGTTAGCTGCACTGAGCAGTAAATCTAATAAATAATGT
>NW_022758629.1:1105-3101 GCF_011630105.1 Anneissia japonica
TGTAGTTTTAGTTTTGAGGCTCCTCTACACCTGTCTCTTATACACATCTAGGCCTAGGTTAGAGGCCTGTGTCTACATAGGGCTCTATAGTACTAGGCCTAGTAGGCCTTAAGCCTAATATAGGAGGCTAGTAGTAGAAATAGTGAATTCAAATATAGGCCTGCACTGAGGTAATAGAGCACCAGGGAGGTACTATTAGGGGGACCCACTATGACACTCAAAGTAGGGAGCCTCTTGGCAATTCTAAATACCTAGACCCTTCACCCCTAAGCCAGAGGCCCGGCTTTTTCCCACAAATGATCGAGCCGAAAGTTGTTCATCAAGGCCTTAACTAGGCAATATGCCGGGGGCCTTGGTCTATAGGCCTAGGTTGACTGAACTTTAATGTTTTTTAAAGCATTAGAGTTAATATAAGTCTAAAATTTTAGAGAAAGACATGATATACATACCTGTATACGTACTATTTTGAATCAAAAAACCCTGTAAATGCGTGTGTTTACAGTCATAATTCGGATGAATTCCAAAATGACGTATTTAGAAATTGGTTTAAAAATCTACGCTGGTTCCCGGCGTTTGAAGCTGTTCCAGTATAGTAATTAAACTGTTGTAATCTGGTTGTATATACAATATACAGGACGGCATAAGCCAGATTAGGATTATATAACCCTCGCATATTGCATTTTACAAGGACAGTCACCAGTCCTACATATATAAATATGATGACAGTAGAATAATGGGGTGGTCCACTTCGGGTTCTTGTTGGCTGAATCTGTGTTGGATTTTGTGGTAGTTCTTCACGAGGCTGAATTTGCATTTGTGGTTTTGGGTTGTGTATCGGTTATGTGTCCTGGAATTGTAATGGTATATAAACAGCTTTTTGTATCGGCTTGTTTTCTGTTACAAGAAGCAGATATTTTCTGTTTCTTCTTATTTGCGTTTCACCGGTATTGACCATATATGATCTTGGCTGTTCCAGAATCTTGCTGATCGTTCCCAGGCGATCATGTCCTTTCTTTGTTCTTATTCGAACTGTCTGGTTTTGTTGTAGCGCTGGGAGTGCGCTTGCTTGTGCTTTTTTGTCATAGTAGCGCTTCTGTTAGTTTCTCTTCATTTCTAATTGATTTCTTACAACTTTTGTATTGATTGGTTTTGGTGTCAGTAAGAATTTGTTTGTGTAGAGAGGATTTCTAGTTGTTGTATAAGAGACAGANGTTGTTTGTGATAGTAGTCTTTGTGCCGGTGATTTGAGAACATTATCTCTTGGCACATTGTGTAAGTTCAGAAGATTTTGATAGATATCTGATCCATCTCTTTGTGTCTTTTCTAACAACATCTTTGCCTGCTTTAATTACCGAATTCTCTACAAGGCCATTTGATTGGGCATGTTCAGGACTACTCGTGATGTGAACAAAGTTCCATTCTGATGCGAACTGTTTGAATTGTTGACCTGAATACTGACCTCCATTGTCACTTATGAGAATCCGCGGTGTACCATGGGTAGTAAAGTGACGCTTTAGTTTCACTATTACCGTGGCTGATGTTAAGTCAGTTAAAGTATTCACTTCAAACCATCCGGAATAGGAATCTACGAGTACCAGGAAATGCTTATTGTTCCACTCAAATATATCTGTGGCAACAATCGTCCATGGTAGATCTGGAATGTTATGTAAAAGTAAGGGCTCCTAAGGGCATTACATACCTGGCAGGATGACACAAACTTGTTTAAGTCATCGCACATTGATCTCCAATAGACAATTTCCCGTGCTCTGCGTTTTGTAGCTTCTATTCCAGGATGTCCTTTGTGTAGTATTTGTGTATATGATGACTGGAGAGAGCTAGGAATTATGCTTTTATGTCCTTTCCTAACTATTCCATTGTCTACTGAGAGTTCATCTCTGAAAGTAAAATAACTTCGTATTTCTGAAGGGCACGACTTTGGAGTTTTTGGCCATCCCTTAAATATTGTGTTAATTAACATCTGTAGAGTGCGATCCTC
>NW_022758629.1:3227-4869 GCF_011630105.1 Anneissia japonica
TTCTTAAAAGATTCCTGCTGATGTGGTTGCCAACACCATTGTGTGTCTTTGTGTAACAACTGCCTTAAGGGTGCTGCTACTTCACTAAAGTTCTCTATGAATTTCGAAAGATAGTTTGGCATACCAAGAAAACGGCTTAAAGCTTGTGTATCCTTTGGAACTGGCATCTCCCATATAGCCTTTATCTTCTCAGGATCAGGTTTTATACCATTGTCGGTTAGAAGGTGTCCAACATAGGAAACCTGACTCTGTCGAAACTTGCATTTGTTCTTATTCAAGCGGAGTCCAACCTTCTGAATTCTCTGTAGCACCTCCTTTAAATTATTGTCTTGCTCGTCTAAATCTTTACCAGTGACTAACAGGCCATCCACAATTATCTCACAAGGATATCCTTCAAAGAGTATTTCCATTGTCCGTTGAAATACTTCTGATCCACTATTGATACCATCTCTGTAGCACTTCTTTTAAATTGTTGTCATGCTCGTCTAGATCTTTACCAGTGACTAGCAGGCCATCCACAATTATCTCACAAGGATATCCTTCAAAGAGTATTTCCATTGTGCGTTGAAATACTTCTGATCCACTATTGATACCATATGGCATTCTAAGATACCTGTATCGGCCAAGGGAAGTGTTGAACGTAGTCAACTTTGAAGATTCTTCATCTAATGGTACCTGCCAAAAAAAAAAAATAGCATCTAAGACCGTAAATACTGTGGCATTGGCTAAATTTCTAGTTATTTCCTCAACAATTTTCATTGGGTGATGGGGTCTCTTCAGAGCACCATTTAAATCCCTTGAATCTATGCACAATCTAATTTCTTCAGTGTTCTTTTTTCTTGTTGCAACCATTGATAACACCCATGTTATTGCCTCTTCTACCGGAGTGATGACGCCAATTTTTGTCATTCGTTTAAGTTCTTTAATTACTTTGTCCTCCATGGGCTTTGGAACTTTCCTTGGTGGTCTTACCACTAACGGTACGGTACTGAAGGGTCTACAGACATCTTATATTTCATCGGTAACTTGCCCAAATCGTCACCAAAAACATCCGAAAACTCTGTTAGTTCTGGAATATCTTGTGTTACGTGCACTATGTTATCATTAACGTTTAGCAACTCAAGTTTTAGAGAATCTGCTAATCCAATTATGGGAGTGTAATCACTGGTGGTTGGTGGTCTTTTCCCGCTGAATCTATCATTAATCTTGCCATTCCCAAAGTAGTTATGGTATTACCACTATATGCTACCAGATTTGGCTTTTCTGATTGGTCTATGTCATCAGCAGCTTTAATATTTTGCAGAGTATTTAGTGGTATTACATTACACTTGGCTCCAGTGTCTATCTTTAATGTGAGAGGGTGATTGTTGACCATTATAGTTGTTTTTATTACATTTTTACTGTCAACTGTATCAATGTTTATGCCTTCTACAACAAAGAATTCTTCATTTTGTGCTTCTTCTGTTGCCATCATCATATCATACACTGTCTGCTTATTAGGCTTTTTTTTGTATCTTTGTTTACCTTGGGGTTTCTTGTAAGTATGCTTGTGTTGTGCACTAGTACCCCTAGGTTTCCTACACTGTGTTCCAAAATGTCCTAAAATTCCACATCTGCTGCACTCTTTGTTATATGCAGGACA
>NW_022758629.1:5041-8146 GCF_011630105.1 Anneissia japonica
CGGACGTCGAGTAGACGGACGTGGAGTACACGAACGGATGTCGAGTACACACTGGCGTTCTCGACCCGCCGACCGACCTCGAGTACGCGGACAGGCGGGTCGGCCTCGCTGGACTTAGAAAAATTTTCCATAATGTGGACTTAGAAAAATTTTCGAAAATCTGACTATCGTGTTCGCGTACGCCGTTAAGGCAGACAAGACGAATCTCTATTTTGAAAAATTTTCAAAAACTGGAATTAATTTTTGTTCGCGACTCGCCAACCGACCTCGAGTACGCGGACGTCTCTTATTAGCTCGTCAGTTATCAGACCAAATTCACAACTTTTAGATAGGGTTTGCAGCTTAGCTAAATATGCTTGAACAGATTCATCTGGTAATTTAGAAAGAGTGTTGAATTTATGCCTTTCTGGTATAATATTCCTTCGTGGTAAGCATAAGTCACAACATTTTTTCTTTAGGTCTTCCAGTTTTTTAGGGGACTCAGCTGGAGTAACGTTGCCGTCAGCATCAGTAATTGAAGGTTTGTAGGTAAAACTCCTACTTTTTTCAATGGCATCTTGGCCTGCAACATTTAATAATATGTATGCTTTCTCTCTATCTGATTTATTTCCATGGGGTATCAGCTGATAGTGATTCCCCTTGAAGTGTCGTCCATCGAATTCCATGTCGCGCTTTGAAATTATCTAAACATCCACCGCTAGCCAGAAAGTTTTGGCCAGGGTAAAATTGTTCGGCAAAGAACAAAGCCTTCTCTCTTAACAACGGTCCCAGAACAGACACTCCTTTAGCCCTATGTTGCTCCATCCACGTGTACATAGCCGCGTCTACTTTATCGAAGATTGGTGTTTTCACATACGAAGATTTTCTTGCTTTAGCAGGGTTTTCGTTTACTGAAATGTGTCTTAGTATTTTCTCTCTGTTTTTCCATATGGTCGCTACCGTAGACTTCGAAAGTCCAAAACGTTTTCCAATCGCTAAATTGGACTCGTGGTTCAAATCTAATGTTCGATAATCAACGTTCAGTAATCCAATCAATTTTTAATCAACGCTTGCATTTTTTTTTTTAGTTACTGTGCAAACCTAGAGCTTTTTTAGTGGCAGATTTAAAGAGGGCCCAGCTGGCCTGGTGCCCACCTAAAATTTTCAAAATAAAAAAATGGAGAAAAAAAAATAAAATTATACAAGGATAAAAGGATACAATAATAATAATAATGATAATAATAATAATAATAATAATAATAATAATAATAATAATAATAATAATAATAATAATAATAATAATAATAATATTCCATCCATTCGTCCATCCATTTACTCACTCATTCTCTCACTCATTTATTTCCACTAATTTGTTCACTCATTCATTCATTATTTAATTCATTCATTTATTCACCCACTCACTCAATCACATATTCATTCATCTATTCATTTATTAATGCATTCATTCATTCATTCATTCATTTTCATTTATTCATTTGATTTTATTTATGCATTCATTTTTAATCATTCATTTTTATTCATTCATTTATTCATTCATATTTTCATTAATTCATTTTCATTTATTTAGTTCATAGATTACTCTATGCATTAATTATGGTTGTAAAACACATGTGTGTTTTTTGATTAAAACTAAAAAAAATTAATTTTTTGGAACAGTGGTGGATTTAAGGGCGAGCCCAGCTGGCCTGTTCTCCACCTAAAGTTTTCAAAATAACAAAAATTTTGGGAAAAAAGGAAAATTATACATGGATACAAGGATAAAATATTGATATTAATAATAATTATATTAGTAATAATAAAACTATTAATAATAATAATAATAAAATATATTTAAATATATTTTGAAAGTGCTGAGAGTGCCATTTCCAATCATCTAGAGGTGCAATAATCATAAAGTTTCTTGTCTCAGCCAAAACCGTGGTGGGGCTGATGTGTACAGACCCACAACATGTGGATTGGTCCCTCCCTAGGCCCCTTATATTTCAAATTTCTGGATCTGCTACTGAGTGGGTATGTAAGTTGTGCCTAGGCATGGCACTGCTAAGGTAGCATCTAATCTAACAAGGATTATTGATACTATATATTACTTTAAAAAAAAAATCACCTCCCAACATAAGTATTTAATTTTAAAGAGGTGATGCTAAACAAGTATTTTTTTTATTTGGCCTAATTTAATTTAAGGTTTGTTCTCCAATATTTCAACATAGATGGTTATATATTATTATGCAGAAACCTTGGCCTTATGATGTTTTTGCGCACCTAGACCTACCTCCCTACCAGCAATTTTCTACACAAATATGAGTTAGATTACTTCTCAGTGGAATCCTGCAAATTAAATACTGATCATGCCAATTTCATCCTCAATGTCCAGTACTCATACAGCACTTTGTTTCAAACTACTTCACATTTTGCCAATTCATTTAAATTCAAATTCAATTAAAAAATACTCTATTATCCAAAGGGATATTCATTTGGCCATGGTATAATATATCAAACAATGTACAATGAATAAAATACATATAAAAAAAGTTTAAAAAGAAAGTTTATACATGAAAAAAAAAAATCATTTTTAAATCAGGGATTTACACAATAAGTGTTAGGTTTGTTTTCTTTTATTAAATTATTTAAAAAAAATGTAACACAAAAATTTGTGAAACAATTTAAAATAGAAAAATATTTAAAATCCTTAAACTCTCCGGACTTGTATAATCTATTATTTATATATCATTATTTATTTATTATTTTATAATTATTTGATTATTTTGTTATTATTGCAGATTACATACATTTACGTAATGTGTTTTGCACTAAATTAGGACTACCGTATCTCTGACAGACTGCACTTGAACTATCTAGAAAAATAGTCAATGATAAAGTAGCTAGTGAGTCCTAAAAACACACATGTCTGTCCACACATTAATAAGATACCCAATGAAATTACAAATAACTTTGTTATAATAAACTTATTATTAGGACTCACATTATTATTAAAATGTGTTTTATTGAAAAGTTTTAGACAATTTATTAGGTCAATACGTCTAATATGATGGTCTCATTGTTGCCCCTAATGTCAATCCTACACATTAAATGTGTATTTACATCTCA
>NW_022758630.1:0-957 GCF_011630105.1 Anneissia japonica
ACCTGAGGAGGTGGATTCCAAGATTTCCGGTTCCGGAGCACGACGGCTACTCGTCTCTGGGATCACGATGCGACACGGACGAGGCCGTCAGACTGTTCGCAGCTGCGTATCCAGCGATAGCGTTCTCGTTCGCAGTGCCGGAGGTCGCCGACGACGAGAAGTTGGCGTTCGCCCTGGCGAACGCCGGCTCCCACCTGGCGCGGTTGACGTGGTTCGACTTCGACGCTCCCAGCGTCAGCTTCAGGTCCTCCGTGCCGGGTCTCACGTTCGCCCAGGAACAGCGCCTCGTGATCTCGTCGCTGATGCCAGCTTTCGACGCGTACGACGAGGCGGTGCGCGTCACGCAGCACGTCAGGCACAGCATCCCGTACATGCACGCCTCCTCGTTCGACGGCGTGACCGCCGAGATGGCCAGCAGGCAGAACGAAGGTTACGTCACCAGTCTCTCGACCTTTCCGTTGGTGCTGGCTTCCGTCGACCCGAGGGACGCGGACGGCGCCAACCGCCGTCCGCCGACCGCCGCCAAGAAGGGCACGACGTACTTCGAGAACGTCGTCGTCGTGAACGGGAGAAACGTCGAGTGGAATCGTTCGTCCGATTGCTTTTCTAGATTCCTGACGTGCGCCAGGATTCTGCTGTGCTGCCACCCGAGATCCGACTTCGTGAGAAGTCCGTTTCGCAGTTCGACGCCGATCGTCGACGTCTTCGCAGAATTGCTCTTCGATCGGGAGGGCAGGACCTTCGCCGAAGACTCCGCGGACGANTCCGCGGACGATAGCGAAGATCGGCAGTCGTCCTCGCAACCGCCGCCTCCACCTCGGCCGAGATCGTTTCCGTGCAAACTGCCCAAACCGTTTCGGGAGAGCTCCCGAAGTTTCGTCAACGAATTCGGCGACGATTGCGACAAGACCGAAGTGCGCTTTCGGATAGTCAACCCGTCGGACGTCGGACCGTACT
>NW_022758631.1:0-567 GCF_011630105.1 Anneissia japonica
TGTCAAGGGGCGAGTTTGCTAAGGGGCGAGTTGGTAAGGGGCGACTGTGCAGAGACAGGGGGCGAGTTTGTAGGGGGCGAGATTGCAAGGGGCGAGTTTGACAGTACATTTTTTGCAGCCCCCCCCCCATACAAGTGGGGTAACGCCTGACCCAAAAGGGTTTTGTTGATACATAACAGCATATTGTGTCTGACAACGACTGTATAATATTATATCTAGTGGCTGATTAAAAGGAGAGGAGGAATGCCAGCCAGGACCCCTAAGTATTTTTCAAAATTGAAAGAAAAAAAATTATATTCAAATTTTAAGTTGGTGCCATTTCTGGTCATGTAGGCCTAGAGGTCCCATAATCCTTACCGTATATTGTCTTACCTCAGCCTCAGCCATCGTGAGGCTGACATGGTATAAATGTTATAGTTATCTATTGGGACAGTTGGGTCCACACTGATATTGTCCTGCACTGTTTGAATATCCTAGCTATAGGGCATTGCGTGGTATAGACCCTCCATCTGTTAAAGTCCCTCCCTGCCCCCTCCCCCACCCACCTCTCTATTATGAAATTCCTGG
>NW_022758632.1:0-16514 GCF_011630105.1 Anneissia japonica
CAATGCTCATTGTTATTTGTTTATATATAGGTTTATATATGTATATAGGGATATACCTTATTATCTGTATATCTAATAATATATATAAAGAAATTTTTGTATACAGTGAGTTTAATGACAATAAAAGTATATAAAAATTAATTTAAAGCATATTAATCTCACTCAAAATTGTACATACATAATTGTACATACTATATATATATGCATATATATTTTATATATATATATATATATATATATATTTCATAGTAAAACATTTGAATTCTGAGAGTATGGATATGATTCTAATGTTCTAATGTAAAACATGAGTTACGTAATTTTTAAGATACCATACAATATTTGACCTTGAATGACCTTAAATGACCTATTTGTGACAATCTAACCAGGTAAAAAATGGTAATGGTATGGTATATACATTGAATGACCTTAAATGACTTTTTATGACATTAACGACCATCTGACCATGTCACAAGTGTTATAAATCCTTGACCATGAAATATAATTTTAGATATCATAGGCCTAATTCTCATTAAAATGGTTTAAAAACCCATATATTGATAAATATAGGATTTACATGCCAGCAATTTTGAAATTCAAGATGGCCGCCAGAATGACCTCGAATGAAATATTGTAGTTCATTGTAAAGATTTTGAATTCTGAGAGTCTGGGTATGGTTCTAATGTAAAATATGACAATTATGTAATTTTTAAGATACCATATCCAATATTTGACCTTGAATGACCTTAAATGACCTATTTGTGGCAATCTGACCAGGTCAAAAATGGTATGATTGTATTCCTTGACCATATAAAAATAGTTTCAGACATTAGAATTATAATTCCAATTGGTTTAGAAGCGGAGATATAGATAAACATAGGTTTTATTAGGCGGCCATTTTGAAATCCAAGATGGCTGCCATAATGACCTCGGATGAGGTGGTTCCTACCAAAAATTGAATGCTATGACCATAAGGAGCATGTAAAAAAAAATTGGTGCTTTTGTCCGGAACGTCCACATCCATCTGCTAAGCTGCCGGACTAATTGAAACTTTGAAGTTTTTAAGTCACAATGTTAAAAAGTTGAGTAAAAATGTAATTTTTTTTTCTTAGGCACGGCGAGATAGCCAGAAACACACACTATTCCATTAAAAGTTTGAAGTTTTTCGGGACAGTACTCAAAATATGGCGGAAAATAAAAATTTTGCACTAAGTGCTCAACTCAGCGAGATAAGCACTTTTGTTCAAAAACACATTATTCCATTGAAACTTTGAAGTTTTTAAGTCACAATGTTAAAAAGTTGAGTCAAAATGTAATTTTTTTTTTGTTAGGCACGGCGAGATAGCCTGAAACACACACTCTTCCATTGAAAGTTTTGAAGTTTTTCGGAACAGTACCTAAAATATGGCGGAAAGTCAAAAATTTGCACGAAGTGCTCAACTCGGCGAGATAAGCACTTTTCTTCAAAAGTGACAGTTTTAAAAACTTGAGTCCAAACGTAATTTTTCTTTGTTAGGCACGGTGATATAGCCTGAAAGACACACCATTTCATTGAAAGTTTGAAGTTTTTCGGAAGTGCTTGATCTTGATTAGTGAAACTTTACCTATTAATTTTATGAAAGGTATAAGGGTCGCCCCCCCCCCTTATATCACACAAAAAAAAAAACACCGCGCTCCGGGCTAGCCTATTTATACTCATGTTGCCAGGTTGCCCGGAAAAATTAGCAAGAAAAACCATTTTCGTTTTAGTTAAAAAAAAATAACCTGAATTTTTGAGACGATCCCTGCACAGTAGGTATCACAGCCCAAAAGTACACTGTAGCTAGTTTTCAGCTCTCCACATGCAGTGTATTGAATTATTAAGATGATCCCCTAGACATTCACCAACATTACAGGATGGCATGTAACGTTATCTCTCTCAACAGATGATAGTTTGATCGTTCAATCTGGTAGAACATTTTAATTCAATATACTTTAATTCAATAGAACTTTTATATTCAATAATTAAACACTGGTGATCTTCAATGCTGTAGGTAGGCTAGCCTAGGCCTTAGGCGGGGCGATAGGGTCCCATCTAGGTTAGGCTAGGCCTACCCTAGCCTAGCTAGCCTAAATAAAGCACGATTTATTGCCATTGGGGTCCTATACAGGACAGTGAGACCTATACATTCAACAGCTGATTGGCTTAATTGATTTCTGGGCCCTTTGTAAATATTAGAATGGGGATTAGATGTAAGGGGCGTACGCCTCTCCCCCTATTTTTTTGGAAAAAACTTTCACCCACAGGGTTTAACAAACAACCCCCCCCCTCCACTTTTTGGCAAAAAATATATAATGTCTGGAGATTTTTGTATGATTGGAAAGAAATGCAAGAAATGAAAGAGCGAAGGATGGGAAAGAGAATGTTTATCCAGTCCTCAACCGAGTTAAATTTTCTCGCGATTCACATTGACGGATCTGGGGGAGGGGGTAATGGGTCCTGACCCCTCCTTTGGCCAACAAAAAAAAAAGAAAAACAATTCTAGACCTAACTTTTCAGGACCCTTGAGCTGGTTTTTTTTTGTTTTTTTTTTTTATGTTACAATAAGAAAATTAAAATTTTGAAGAACGTCATTAAAACACACTTCCAGTGTCGGGAAAGCTTATTTCCTGCCTTCTAGGAATCAAAATTTTCCCAGGGGATAATCCCCGGGCCCCCATTTCTTTTTTAAAAATTTATTGATTCATGGAAAAAAAAATCGTATGCAATTATTCAATTTGTTTACATACATAAAACAATAACAATTTGTAAACATACATAAAATAAGACATGAGAAAAATTTACCTGACCGTTTTCAAGAGGGGAAAACCTTGAATTTTCAAAACTGTGAGCAGATGAATTATTATTTGAATGACACATTTTATAGTTGCATATTGCGGCTACCCTGAATATTAAAATTGTGAAGCTTTGACGATCGAGTAATTTGTGTTTTATGGTGATGTGACATCGAATCCACTATTATTAATTATTATGATATTATTATTATTATTATTATTATAGTGATAATAACAATAATAATAATAACTGTAATAATAATAATTAGAACAATAATAATAATAATAATAATAATAATAATAATAATAATGATAATGATAATAATAATAATAATAATAGATGACGTAGTTGACATAAGGTCAACACTTCTTAAGGATATTACATCCCTCCTTATTTTGTTAACTTGAATTTTATTTGTTTGATAATGTTGAAACAAAACATATAGTCTTCTTAATATTTTCCTAAGTAACACGTCAACAACTTGAAATATAATTCAATGAGCTCGATGATCGAAGTGTTGCACTGTTGATACTTCCTTTTCTACGGTCATAATACGTTGAAAACACCGGTTCTCGTCCGATCACCGAAGAAAAGCAACGTCGAGCCTGGTTAGTACTTCGATGGGAGACCGCAAGGGAATACGTGGTGCTGTAAACTTAATTCATTTTTTTCCCTAAAAATTTTGACCAACAGTAGCCAATCGATACCTCTTACAATATTTTCCTAAGTAACACGTCAACAACTTGAAATATCATTCAATGAGCTCGATGATCGAAGTGTTGTGGTGTTGGTGCTCGCTTGTCTACTGCCATTCCATGTTGCAAACACCGGTTCTCGTGCAAACACCGAAGTTAAGAAAGTTCGGGCCCGATTATTACTTGGATGGGAGACCGCCTGGGGATACCGAGTGCTTTAGATTTAATTCCATATTTGTTTTCTAAAAATTGATTCGACCAATAGCAGCGCATCGATAGCTCTTACGATATTTAGTATCATTCATCCACTTGAAATATCAATCATAAAGCTCTAATCGAAGACTTGTACTCTTGGTGCTATTTTGTCTACGGCCATACCACGTTGAAAACACCGGTTTGCGTCCGATCACCGAAGGTAACGAACGTCGGGCCCGGTTATAGATGCAGACCTAGGCCTATTTTTTTTTTTTTTATAAACGAATGTAATTATTTCTAATTGTAGTAGTAGGCCTTTATTTTTATTTAGAAACAATTTTACGAGGTCGAGAACATGGTCAACACAAGATTTTTTTTTTTTTGGCCCAATGGCATTAACCACCTTCAATAGAATTTTTTTTAATTCATTTTGTTTTTTAAATTGATTCAAAGTTTAATATTAATTTTAACACAGTGGCTTCATCTACTCCGATGTTACGTCAAGTTGTTAATGAGCGCATTGGTTCCATCACTTCGGAGTAGACATAACCACGGCCGAATATTGTAAAATTCATCGAAATTCAAACGTTTTTAATTATTATTATACATAAATACATGATAAATTATCGTACAGTTTTAACAATTAATCGTCACAAAAAATCTATTTTTAAATTTAAAGTATTATCATTTGTGCCCACCTTGGTATTACCGCCGCTTGTTTTACAAAAGCAGAACGAGCACTGTTAACTGGGTTCCAATTTCAAAGAGGGTCTATAAGTTTTTGACGTAATGTTTTAACATATGAAATTTACCAAAATAAATAATAATTTAGAGTTGAGCCTACTTTTCATTTAGGCTGATTTATGCACTACGCTGTGAGAGATATCTCGCTCTCAACCCATTTTGCGGACTTTCCACAAAGACAATCCAAATAAAACAGTGAGACGGTTGTACTATGCAACAATAAGCTTTATTTCACTTGCTATACCAAATAACTACATAGCATGAGCAAGATACCGATCGGCACCATTAACATCCAAAAATCCAACTATAGGTGGCAGCATCAAGAATCGTCAACATTCTCCCACCTATTGGAGTATCCAATACCCAAGTCTACTAATCTTGGTTCAGGTCATCAACTATATATCGTTCAATTACATAAACGTCAAACTGCAAATCAATTCAATATATCAACTTGTTTAAACATATGTCTTACTGAAATATCTCAACCTTCAACAATATTTTTGGGAGAGCAACAAATACATAATACATATTCCTAACCATGAACATATCAACTTCTGATATGTTACTTAATGCAAATCCGTTATACACAATTAACTTGATGACCATGTAACCATTTCTCAAGCTACGTGTAAACTACAACCTTGTATACAACCAACCATTTCAACCTAAGGCTGTATACAATCCACTGGCTTGGCAAACCTATACAATAGAGCAGAGAAACTTTGCGATTCATGCCTATACCAAACTGATCAAGCCACATTTAATGCATGTTTAATCTGTACTATAATGATAAGAACTATAAATGTATGATCTACTGTAAACTTTTTGTTTCAAATGAATCAAACCAGATGATCAGTTTCTAAGAAATATGAATGAGTAATGAAGTTTAACAAAGAACAATTTGAATTGTGTACCCAACATACAATATCAATGGTTTAAATTATAGGAACACAATACTATACTATCATTTGTTTAAAATTTTACAAGTCAAACACTTTACCAGGTTTACTTAATCTACCACTGCGAGTCACAACCCCTTCTTTATTATTACTAATCTCTGGAGTAGGGTTACACTGATCAGTGTTAACTAGTTCTAAGTCATGTAACATTTGAATTGAACGTGTGACCAATCCTTTGGCTGTCTTAATTTGAAAGGCTCTTGGAATGCCATCTTTACCTGTAAACTCTTTAACTACTACCGCCCGAGGCCACTGCATGCGAGGTACATTGTCTTCCCTTATTAAGACTAAAGATCCTACAATTACACTACCTTTGGATTTAAATTTGTTAACCATAGGGGGGAGGTTCCTAAGATAATCCTTACTCCATTTGTCCCAGAACGCTTCTAATCGACTCTGACGTATCATTTCCCTCTCACACAGATCTTTTTGGGTTGTGGCCGCTTCAGTCTCTGAGACCCTAGTAGAAAAACCTGCAGTCCTACCAATTAAGAAATGGGATGGAGCAAGAGGCTCGGGACTATCCACTTCATCCCCTACAAAAGTCATGGGGTCTAGAATTCACGCATGCCTCGACCTCATGTAGGCAAGTTTCTAATTCTGTCCTTGTAAGACAATCAGATCCCAACGACTTTTTTTCAACGCACACTTGACTGACCGTACAAGCCGCTCCCACCATCCTCCCCACCAAGGTGAACGGGGAGCAATATATCTCCACTTTGGAGCTTTAGTACCCAAGTACTGAATCAACTGTTTCTCTGTGCCATTAAATGTTTTTGCATTATCTGAGTACAGTATGGTGGGTGACCCACGTCTGGCCACAAACCGTCTAATAGCTAGCACACAATGCTCCTTTGACATAGATTCTGTTAGCTCTAAGTGGATAGCTCTTACTACTGCACATGTAAACAAGAGGATGTAAAACTTCGCCCTTGGGAAGTCCACACAAAATAGAGGACCAGCATAGTCTAAACCTGTGACTGTAAATGGGGGAGCCTGTTGAACTCTCATATCTGGTAGCGGGGCCGTAATTTGGTTGCAAGCCTGCGCATCAAACCTTTGACATGGCAAACAAGATTTCTTTACTGCCTTTACTATGCGTCTGAGACCAACAATCCAAAACTCATTCCTAATTGAAGTAATAACTGTCTCTACACCCGCATGTTTCAACATAACATGTTGAGATCTAACCAGTAATGTAGCTAAATGACCTTTCGGCAATATAATTGGATGTTTTTCGCCAAACGAGAGCTTGGAATGATGTAAACGACCACCTACTCTTAAAAGCCCATTGTTTCCAATAAATGGATTTAACTTATGGAGAGACGATGATTTTGGGACTGAACGACACTTTAACATTTCCATCTCTAAGCCATAAGACAATTTCTGTATGTGATTGATCAATTTGGTTTTCGCCTGTGTTAATTCTTTTCTTGTCTTCTGCACGTCTTTAAACCCATCCGATCGCTCACGTCTTTCTTTTATCTGGAAACTCAAGAGCCAGTCCAGATCACTTTCTTTACCTTCTCCCGTGCGCGCCCATTCCATACGGATTTCCTGTGGTAACCTGGACAGGATCAAAAGTGTAAGGAATATTCCATATTGCTTACCACCTACTCCAAGCGATTCAAGGCTCCGCACATGAACATTTAATTCGTCTCTAACTTTCCACAATGTTGCTACTTTACTTGTATTTGGAGCAGTCATGTTTAAAAGTGATTGGATGTGTGTAAATATTATCCTGTCCTTTCTCCCAAATCTGTCCTCCAAACATGATTTGGCGATGCTATAGTTCGCCTCTGTTAATTCCAGCCCACGAATCGCCTCTAATGCATCACCCTGCAGTAGTGATGTCAGATAAGTAAATTTGTTTATAGTTGGTATATTAGACTTGTCAACAATTGCCTCAAATTTATTCCAAAATGTTTGCCATTCGGTTATTTCCCCGCTGAATTTTGCTATTTCAAGCTTTGGTAACCTTGCTTGAGGCTTAGACTGATGATCATTACTCTCCTTGGCCAGTTCCGAGTCCGCTGGCACTGTTATCATTATTATTTGCAGCGCTAGACCCAGCAGTACTAAGCCCAGCAGCACTACCATCATCATCGTTATTTGTGGATAAGGTGGCTTGCGTGAGCTCTGCCAATATCGAAAGGTCCACTGATTAATCTCAGATAAGAAAGTATAATACATACTCCAAGTATTAAAATACACGCCATCGTGTTGGGATTCAATATTTCGACATTAATTATGTCATCATCAGGAATGAATGCCAATGCCAATATATTCACAGCTTCCATTTTCGTGAGCAGTAATTTAGAACGAAAATCGTATGCCTCACCAATGTTATCCTCCAACTGTGTGACATCGTCTATAGCTTCCTCCACTTTAGCTTGAATGTCGTCTAATCTTGCTAGTCGTTTATCGAATTCAGCTATCTGAAGCTTCAACGTTTCTTGCGTAGGCGGCGTATCCCCGCCAAACAATAGTTTAGCCAACTGCGTTGATTCTCGGGTGGCCCAGCCCCGGCAAGCCGCCCTGGTTTTCATGATTTTCTCCATGACCACTGTTTCGGCACCAATTTTGCGGACTTTCCACAAAGACAATCCAAATAAAACAGTGAGACGGTTGTACTATGCAACAATAAGCTTTATTTCACTTGCTATACCAAATAACTACATAGCATGAGCAAAATACCGATCGGCACCATTAACATCCAAAACTCCAACTATAGGTGGCAGCATCAAGAATCGTCAACAACCCTGACGACAGGTCGTTGTGAAACAGGCGCGCTCTGATGGTTATGCATTTAGATCGCGGCGTATGGATAGTGGGTAGTATTCATTTAAAAGATAAATCGAAAAGTCATTAGTCCATTGTATATATTCACCTGCATTTTCGACACAACTCGGTATATTATCAATGGTCCGATACCAGGCTTCTAGTTCTTAAAGAAAACATATAGCAACAGTTCAAGTAATCAATTAAGAATTTTTACAAATTTATAAAACTTATTTAGCACTTGTTATTTTGTTATTAATTAAATAACATTTCTATTATGTATTACTTTTTTTTACTAATCAACAATTTAGCACTCCCATTTGTTTTTATTATATATTAATTAATTTATTGTAACAATTTTTTTATTAAATAATAAATTGAAATAAAAAGATAAATCAAGTGGCATACCATAAATCATGCGTTCTCCTGAGTTTGGAACTTCATTAAAGAAACTTCCATCCGACGATAATGACGACGATGAAGATTTCGGGGTACTTGATCTTCTTGAAAAGAGACCATCCAGTTCCCCATCACTCTCAGATTCTGAAAACCAAACCCTCCATTATTATATTCAACACCTTTTTGTACATTTTAACCTATCAGCACAACAGAATTATAATTGATAATATTGAATGACAATGTTGGATTATGATGGTAATAAATTTAACAACAAATTTAAAATTCGTTTTAAGTTTTTATGTTAGGTCCTGGTAATTAATGTTTATTTTTTGTATTTTTCAAATTTGTATTTTTAATATTATTTGGTTAATTCACGACCTTGTAGAAGAACACCTTTTTTAGGTAACACAAGTTTTACAGTGTTTAAATAAAGAATTTATTATTATTATAAATTTTATTATTGTTATAAATTTATTAAGATGATGTTTATGTATCATGATTTTTTTTTGGACCTGTGACGCCGTTCTTTTTTCGTACCCCAGGTTCGCTAACCTTTCGCTTACCAACTCGTAAACGCCGTTTTTATTGTTGCACTTCTTGTCCTCGATTTTATCCCGTAGCTCAGGCTGGGCCCACAGATCTATTAAATCGGCAGTTTCGTTGTCTGTCCACAACACTCGCATATTACAATTCATATTAAAAATGATATCAATGAAAAAAAATACAGCAGTTCTAGTAGTAGCCACCTAGTTTGTTTTTTTGTTTTTTTTTTCTAGCTCGCGGGTTTTTTTTTTCGCATTGTGTGATGTGTCGCTAGCTCTCCTCTGATTGGTTATATTCCGACGGAGAAATGTCAATCCCGGTCGCGCCAGTGTCAATCAAGGGTCAATCTCGGTAACTTGCCTGGGTTGAGCTGTCTGGGTCGAGAGCGATTTCAAGCCAGGCGCGAGTCAATCCAGACTCGGTCACATTACGAAAATCTCGATCGCGGTGAGTCAAGCCCGGCTTGAGGCTGTAGTGTGACCGTAGCCTTAGTTTTGTGAAACCACATATGCCGGTAACTAGAGAGACCATTTCCCATTGGGTAAGGAATTATATGACAGCTGCAGGTATAGATACATCCAAGTACAGAGGTAATAGCACAAGGTCAGCCTCAGCCTCTTGTCTTGTAAATAGAAACTTTACCATTACAGATGTAATGAGATCTGCAGGCTGAAAGAAGGAAGAAACTTTTCAAAAATTTATAACTGTAGTCTTCCTAATGCATTTAATTATGGGAATGCAGTTCTAGATGCCAGTTTGCAGTAGATATTAAGGGTAATTATAACACAATTTTGAATAAAATATAGGTTTAGTTCCACTATTATATAACTTTTTTATTGGTATTTTGTAAATGCTCTGTTAGAAGTTACAATAGCTTTCTTTAGTTGATTGTTGATTGTTGTATTCAAACTAAATGACTTCAAGTTTTTCCTTCTGCTTAGAGCCACAGTAGACAAAATATTTATAAATACTGTACTAGTTTTTTTTGTTACTATGATTACAGTAGTAGTGTATGTGTGTTAAGGGTCAATGAACCAGATAGTAAGCCCTTTCTGTACTTGGCTAGTATAGTACTGTACTAGGTATTGTATATAGTATGTGTTAGTGTAGTTATTAAATATTTGAATTGAAGTGATTGAGTTCTGTAGAATTTGTTGTGTGTTTCTCAAAGGGAAAAATTATGAATATTGGTTCAATGTCATCTCTAAAATCTCGTACTACGTAGGCTGACAACGAAGTAGAATTGAAAATTAAACGAGACTTACCTGTAAGTTGAAGTTTAATTGTAATTCTGCGAGTTGTCAGCCAGGAGTGGAGGAGTTGTATTAGAGGCCTAGCCCAACTCCTCCTCTTGACATTGAACCAACTATTCTGCTCTTAAGACTGACATGCGCATGCGTAGTATTCTCTCTCGTACAACTCCTCCACTCCTGGCTGACAACTCGCAGAATTACAATTAAACTTCAATTTACAGGTAAGTCTCGTTTTATTTTCAATTTTTCAGCAATGAGAAGATTGAGAACATGGTTAAAATGGATATGAAACCATTTTCAAAAATCCAATGAATAATGGTTTTGGAATCCTTGGGTAGTCAATAAACCAGTCACAAAATACTAACCTTGAACAATTTGTTGAATTTGAGAAATTAATAAAAACATTTGTAAAGTAATTTCTCCGAAAAATGGCCGATATGTCGATACGTCATCTTTGTTTTCATACGCATTCTAAACCCACTGCGATCGTTCAGATAATTTGAAACAACCGCGTTATATTCCCGACAGTAAGTGATTTGTGATTGGTCAATCAAATTGCACTTTGACACGATAATCGCCGACACGACAAGTAAACAAACAAGATGCCGAACGGTTGTTGTGTACATTGGGCTTCAATAGAACGCAAATAAGTCACCCAAAAGTATCGTTTTTCCTCTTTCCCAAGAAAGATAAAAATATAAAAACTTTTAATAAGTGGGTAGAATAAAGGACAACGAGGAAGAAGATGTTGAGGAAATGCCATCTCAGACCAAAAAAGAAAAACAGCGAAATCTATATACCGACGAAAACGGGAGGTTGAAAGTGTAAGTACAGGTAAGTAGCTAGGCTAGGCCTAGGTAGCATATTAGCTAGGCATGGCCTAGCCTAGTCTAGTTTGGGTGGGGTGGTGGCTAGCCCTCGGCGGCCCTACCCTACGTAGGCCTAGCAATTTTGCGCCAAAGATTGCTATGAATATGATGCACAAAATCGTACCTTACTAATCTAGGCCTATACTACTTCTTAGGCCTAGCAGCAGCAGTTCTGGGGTCTACTATCTACACTACTAGGCCTAAATCTTATGCATTCGCCGTAAATGCTAATCACATGTTTCAGCTAGTATTTGCTTTGGAACCTACCAAGCATCCTCTTTTACTCCTGGGTGGAGGCAATGATAACGCCTTGCCAAATGACTAACCGTTGTCTTATAAACGCTGATACACTGAGACGCTGATACACTGAGACGCTGATACACTGGGACGTTGATACGCTGAGACAAAGATGACGTCATTGAAATTCACCGCAAAGTCATAATGCACTGAGTGGAATCGAAAGTGCAGGCCCGGTTCTCAAGTACTACGGAACGTCCGTAGTTTAAATACAGAAATTCGGCCCAATTACGGACGTACGGAAATATAGATAAATACTACGGAAATACATATAAACTACGGAAAATTACAATAGAGCCTATATTTATGGGAAAGCCCCAACATTTCACGATAATTCATAAAGTAAAATCAACGAAACAGTCTGCTAGCTCAAACAAAAGCAAGCAGAACAATACAAGCAGTGGTGTGGTGAGCGTGATGGACAATCAGAATCGTGTTTAGAGTCATGACCTTATATCCAAAGAATATAAATAGCAGAAGAATGAGCGCTTCGCGTAGTTTGCATTAAATTCGATGGAACGTCCGCCCTCTCTACGATGGCAAAATTAGTCTGAAGGTTGTTGTCTGTGATGACGCTCCAAGCTAGGCCTAGGTAGGCCCGTGTTCACGCGACGATGCTATGCAAAACTGTTAAAGTTTTAAGAAAGACTATTCGATGAGTTATTTTACAATAACATGTACAAAATAAATACATTTGAGGAGTTTAAAAACTGTCGAAATCTACTCTAGCGGAGGCTGATTATTGTGAAGAAAAATTGCCACATAGCGGTTTGTTTTGATATTATACCCACTAGCCTATATAACATTCATGTCGTGTTATTCACTTTAAATTCGGTCTATTTCATACTAAATAGAATTTAATGGAAAGGAAATGACAAATTATGACTCCACCAGTACCAAATAATTTTATCTAAGTGCCGTCTTGTTTTATAGCACAAACAGCAATCACGTCTATTTTTAATCAACACAGCTGATAAAACATTGTACAGAACATCATGGTTCCCCTGTTGTAATTTTTTGTTTAAATTCTTTGCATTGACTGGCTGCCATTGAAATTTATGTTTAAGCCAAAGCGTTCAGGGGCCTTCGACAGCCCCTGTCCTCTAGCCACTGTTTTGTCAACCCGATCTTCTCTTTGAATTTCTGAAGATTGGCAGTATTATTGTACGTTTTAAGTGAATCCAAAGAATCACTTCGTTATAATATTCTTGCAGTTTAATTATGGGTTCGACAACAATCATGAATATTAATATGTATGTGAATATTTATGATACGTTATGTTGTTAAAAAATAATTAAAAAAAAGTTAGTCCAATTGAGGGCGTAGTTTAATAATTATGGAAGGCCACATTCACATTTTTTAAACTCTCAAGTATTTATAGTTCTTCTTCAGTTTTTTGTGAAACTTGTATGATTAAAAATACTCTGTAACAGTTTCGTATTTATACTTTATCAAAATGCATTGCCATATTGGTAATTATTAGTGAACGTATCATTTGCTAATAAGTTTTGTAGAGACGAAAATGGCGTATCATGGCCTTGTGACATCACTTCTCGAGGTAAACAATCGATGGTTACAAGCGGCTAAAATCTGGTTATAAAAGTTGCTTTTTTTCCTTAAATTCCACTTGTTGTTCGACGCAACATCAAGATATGATCTTTCCAATATATAAAGGACCTATGGTATGAGTTTCGTTGAGGTAGGAGGTCCGTAATTGGGCCGAATTTCCGTAGTAACTACGGACGTTCCGTAGTACTTGAGAACCCTGCACTTTGGATTCCACTCAGTGCATATGACTTTGCGGTGAATTTCAATGACGTCATCTTTGTCTCAGCGTATCAACGTCCCAGTGTATCAGCGTCTCAGTGTATCAGCGTTTATAAGACAACGATGACTAACTGGTGTAGAATAATTGTTATACAGTATTTTCGTACAGTATAACATTGTAAATGCTTTTTTAAAATAGTCATTTTCTTGGATTTTCCTGAGCACCGACATCTGAAACCTTGCAGATAGTCATTTGCAAGATGTAACCACGTAAACGGACATGCAAATAGATACAGAGTTCTCCAACCATAGACACCAGAAAAAATATGTTGAAATACAAACTACACTAGTGAAGTTATTGAATAGCTCTTACAAGTTACTGTAACTTCGATTTTTTAATTTTATCTCAGAACCTACATAGCAGCTTTGCAAACCAGGGAGAAGAAAAAAGAAAAAAATCTTGTCAAGTCTACATTCGGTAAGATAACTTTTCAAAAAAATAATTTGTGCTTTACCCATTTATATTTTATACTTGTTGAAGTATTTCAATGCATTTATAAGCTTAATTTCCACCATTTACGTTAATACAGTATATATCAGCATTTGGGTCAGGCATTTCATGTGTTATAATATGTGAATGTTGTCTATCATTGCAGAATACACTGCGAACATAATTGAAATGGCTCTGTACATGTTAAAAAGTAATATGAAAGAGTTTTTTACACTGCTGAAATAATGTGCTATCCGTGAACAATTGCTGGGAAATTACCGAAACCAGACAAAAATCAGTTCGTGTCCACTTTACTCAGCAGATTCAACAGAAATTAAATACTGTATAGCCATACAGTAACATGACCATGTTACACTTTTTTTTTATAAGAGCCATTCAAATTATGCCCAGGCTCACTGTTATTATTTTTTGCTGATTCCAGCATTGATCTATTTCCATTTACAGAAAATTGTTATTGTACAGCAGTATATTACTGTGCTATAAACGTTATAAGATCGTTATCGTTGAAGTATAAACAGGCCTTTAATATTTGGAAAAGCTTTTGGTTTGTACCTGATTGTACTTTAAACATTTCTTATGAGGTAGTTCTTGTTATCTTGCATAGTAAAATACCTACTACATGTCTTGTGATATGTTGCCAAACTACATCTTCCACGTTGTATTAAGAAATTCTACCCACTTATTAAATGTTTCTATATCTTTTTTGAAAAGAGAACAAAAGATAGTTTCTGGTGACTAAATTGCATTCTGATGTGTTGAATTTGTGTAGAAAAAAATCATGGAAAATAATTTTATATAACCAATTATGTTATTTACTAAGATAATTCATATATAAGGGTTTTTTGAAATGATAATACTGTTAGTGCAATAAACAAGCAATTACCATTAATCATTTTTTAAACAAGTTAAATTGGATAACAATTATATTTATTATTACATGTACTAATCTTTACATTTAATGATAATAAAGCATGCTTTAGCATGAATACTGCAATCATAATCTAACTTTAAATTAGTGGTAGGTCTTCACTTTGTTTCAGTACTTAGAAAAGGTTGTCCCATTTTGTGAAAAAATAATAAGAGTTCGTCAGTGTTTAATAATATCATGAGAGTCTCTTGTAGCATGAATACTGCAATAGTAATCAAACAAGTATTTCATTAATCAAATTGTAAATGATTTTAATTGAATTGCAATTTTACAGTATATAGTACAGTAGTAATACTACTGTACTTACATTAAAAAAAAAAGACATGCATATTGTTTTTAAGGTTGTTGGACATACTGTATTACTAAAATAAATATGCTATTACGAAGCACACAAAACCTGATATAGTGTAATGCCTTAATTTTTTAAATAAATAGGTGCCTAGTATCGTCAGGAAAATTGAATCATACAATTTTACATCTTACACTGTATTGTTTGCTCTGTAATTCATAAGCTATTGGAATTATGCTTTACATAGTCTATTTTATAACCATAGTGAATGATACGCAGATTGTATAGGCCTATTTATGAACAATAAGAGACCTATATTATATAGTTGAATTGCATTGTAATTAACCAAAAATAAATTATTGTTAAAATATACAATTTTAATAGATAAAATTAATTTAACACAGACATAGTAATTCATACTGGCAATACATTAACATAGCTACAGCATGAGGAGCTTCTGGTCAAAGGAGAAGCTAAAATTCACCTGTCTGGGGAGGATATTTAAACTCTGTGTAGTTGGCAGTGGGTTCAGGAAATGCCTCATGTATGGACTTCATTACACGACATCAGCACTCGCCTGTCTTTGCCCAGATAACCCCAGCACCAACGTACAAATTGCTGATAGGCTGTATACTTGTAACGCCTGGAAAAAAAAAATTGTGAAGCAATATTAATATAGATTTTTTTTGTGCGTGAGGGGAAGAGAAAACAGGAATTAAAGCATAACTACACCTCATAAATAGTAATCAGATTTAATAAAATATTTTATTGGTCAATTCCACTTGTAAGCAGTGGGGTATTTTGCAAGACTTGCATGTACAGTAAGTGCACACACGAAGAAAAAGTAAGGTACCACCCAAAATATTAACTAATGTATGCCTAATAGAACAAAAATATAAGTTGATGTTTGCGGTACACCATATAGGCAGTTTTGAAAAGAACTGTGTAGTTAAGAAACTCTCAACGTTTTGATTGAGTTGCTTCAGTCGACTTCGGGAGAATAATACCTGCAGAAATTGCAAACAGGGAAATACTTATATGTTTGAGTAGAGAAGAACAAAAATAATTCATCTATGTATTCTTTACCTTTCGACTCCCCCTTCGGTCACAGGCTCCTGGTATTGTGAAACATATTGCCAATATGCAAACAAGGATGTGTGGTAATGCACCAATTGTGGTATGGCTCTTCATTGTTTTTTTGCATAACCTTTTCAATCTGTTAAAAAAAGATGGAGCATGAATTCATGAAAACTTAAAAAATATTTAATCTGCAATACAACACAGGTAATGTAATACACGCCTTTTCCACAGTGCAATAGTCTAGACTAGCATTGCTTTATTTACCATATGAGGCATGTTGTGGCAAAATGGCTAAGTTGTAGCAAAAATTGAAATTCAAGTTATTGGTATTTTCAGATACCTGAGTATGTGATCTTTAAAATGAGAGGTCATTCATTCAAATTGAACATTTC
>NW_022758632.1:16558-29493 GCF_011630105.1 Anneissia japonica
TGATCTAAAGTGAAAAACAAATTTGTGTTTTTTTAGCAATTTTTTGAGCTCCCATATTTTATAGCTCATTTACTCAATACTAGACTGTGCGACAACTTAACCATTTTGCCACAACATGCCTCATATGAGAGTTTCCTTTGTTAAAAACATGATTTATACTACACTTATTGATACTTGTACTTTATAATAAGAGAAATCTCATATTAGTGATACCTGGAACAGTAATACGAAAGTACTATGCTACTGCACTGTAATGCTTAGGCTTATTTTAATACACTACTTAGATAGGGTTTTCTTTTTCCATCTTGATTTCAGAGGTCAAAAACATTTTTCAATTTTTTTTTCAATCAAGTGGTGTAGAATAGTCTTTCGAGAACATTTTCCAGAAAAAAATAAGGTTGTACTGTACGACCCCTCCGTTTTATGTTAAGTTTTAGATAACATGAGGACAAGAATTCTGCTTCAAAGCTTATTTTCATGGTAGGGAGGAAGATTTTTTTTTTCTCACATCAAACATGAAAAAATAGTGTCACAAGGAAAAACCATGAGACCAAAATTGCATACAAGAAATTATGTAATTCATCTACTGTAAACCAAGCAGAAACTTTGCCTATGAATAACAGTCATAATGCAATTTCTCTAAATAATAATGCACAAATTACTCCAACACAACAGGCATCATGGATGCCATGTGGCTACAATAGTATAGAACAACAGTAGAGCATAGAACTGCAAGTGATCTGGCTAACATGCAGATGGGTGGTAAATAGACCTATATATTTAATGGAGTTTTGTAAAAAAAAAAAAAATATTCAAGTCAGTGGCCTCTCTGATGGTTGGGAGGGGATGCTAACCAATTCTTTTATTTTACATGGCCTTAATTTGTATTTTAATCGAATGGTTCTTACTTCTTGACAACAGGAACGATTTCCCCACATCTCTTCCACAACGCAGTTTCCACAAGTACACCTGAAAATAACAGAAATGCATTTTTTTTTTATTAAACTAATGATTTTATGGAACATAATAGGACTAGGCCCAATTATCATAACTCAGACAGGTTCTATTTCCTACAAATACTTTCAGAAAAAAAATATCAAAGATACGCTTTAAATTATGCATGCAATGTTAAAATATTCCGTTTGGTTTTCCATCCATACAACTTTAAATAGGGCACGCTGATGTCAGATTTAAAAGGATATTTTTTTTAATTTGGTTAAAATGGAATTTCCCTGGGTATACAGCCACCAACTAACTAGGCTAAAATAGGCCAAACATAGCAATAGGCCTTATATCTATTAATATTTAGTACCACCCTAACCCTCCCTACAGTATGGCCTAGCCAAAGATGGCCTAGCCTAGATAGGCAAAGAAGGGATATCCTAGGCATATAGACCTCGCTAGACTAGGCCTCTAGGCTATAACTGGCCTAGCCTAGGAAGGTAGACCCCAGACTATGAATTGGCTAGGCCTAGTTAGAAGCCTCCACCCAAACAAAAAAATGCCATAAAAACCGTCCGCGCAATTGGAAAAATAAGGGCCAATTTCCATGCAGATTTTTCCGAAAAAAACTTTCAGACTAGGCCGGCAGGCCTAGCCGTATGGCGCTCTACCCTCTAGCTAGGCCTAAGCTTTGCTTTGACATAATATATAATAAATCTGCTACGGGTTGTCAAACAACCAGTATATGATGTTCAAACAACATGTGATATGAATAAAATTACCATTCCTGTCTTGCCGCACGTTTATATTTCCCGGTAAACCTAGGCGAATAAGTTCACAAAGTTCATCATCATCAGCAACAACAGCGACGGGCCTTGCTTGGTTCATCGTCGCCAATAAATGCCATAATTTGGCCAAAATTTACAATAAGCCTACGAGGCTCCGCAGTTTTTTCTTCATCGGATGATGATGACTGATTGTCACTTGCCATAAGATCGGTCAATTAATATTAATAATAATTGGAATTGTGATGAACACTATAAAATCCGCGAGAACAAAATGGCTACAGCTAAAAACTTGTGTATTGTGGATTTCACCAAATTTCACGCATGCGCGTAATTAAATCCGTGTGCCTATCCTCCGAGGCATATGGCTGCCAAATTCGTAAAAGACAGTCGTAAAAACAACATTAAAAATGGACTTTAAAAAATAATTTGAGAAATATATAGCCAAATTTTAATCATTTACGATGAAATACGTATCCAGGAACAAAAATGTAAAGCGGATTAGCTATTACCATCACTGTATTGTGTCAATTGGCAAATAACCTCCACATTCCCTATCCTCGCAGTACAAATTTATCTTTTTGTGACGTCACAAAAAGATTTTCAGTGACTTTCGGGGGGAATTTTTGGGGGTAAGGCATTGTCCAATACGTTTAATATTGGGTGTCCGAGGTTTTCCAATGACTTTCTAAACAATGATGACAAGATTTTGGATTTCTAGAAACCGTTTCATATCCATTTTAAGGTCCAGTATGGCGATAATGAACATACACAGAAAATATCGACGTAAACTATGAGGAAGCATCAAAACTCTTCTTTACATTATACCCACGGAAAATTAATGATAACAATTTGATCTTTAAATAAAGAGCTATTTATTTTTTTATGTAAATATTAGGTAAGTTAAATTACCTTTAGTATTTAAAGCGTATAGTTTAAGTATTAGTTATTGAGAAAAACGATGAAAAAAAACTAAGTTAAAGAAATATATTAAAATATAAAATTGAAAGGAAAACGATGAAGAAAAACTAAGTTAAAGAAATATATTAAAATATGAAATTTAAAGGAAAACGTTACGAACGTTTTCCTTTATCCCTATATCATTGTTTATTTTTCAATACAGTATATACATTTATAACTGTATTTTTTTTTTAATTAAAAGTGGGACGATCCCACGAAAAAAGAAAAAAAAAACACATTTTTTTTTAAATTCTTTAATCTGAAATGCTCACAGGCCCGTATTCAGGAGTTCCGCAATCCAATAGGCTGGTGTATATTGAGTGAATATAGTCTGGTGTTGCCCAAAAACTACGTTTACAATTTTACTATTTTGTCAGACTTAGTCTTGAACTTAATGCACTAGAATGTAAAAACGTAAATTTTTCCCCTTTTGCGGCCCCCTAGCCCCTGCCTAGTTGCTCGCTTCACTAAAAAATAACGCACCCCGCGAATTCTGAAAGCTTCGCTAAATTGCTCCGAGTTGCAGCTTTCCCCCTGTGCTTTCGTTTCGTCCCCCCGCCCCCCTTAGATTTTTCACCGTACGCCCCTGAAAATGATTAGTATTCTGGAATGAAAATTACTGGAGCAGGTCCAGAGCATAAGCTTATGAGGTCTTGATATTTCGTGTCAAACTTATCCCTCACCTAATTACCTAACAGCAATGCTTTAGGGTTGACAGCAAAATGTTATCAACAGCCTAACCTGTTTACTGTGGTAGCCCACCTACCAACCAATTAATGTTAGTGTCGAATTGCACAAATCTGATTGGTCACTTCATGTAGAGCCAACGGAAGCGGTAGTATTTTGAATTTTTCTCTGGACTTTCATGATGTTAGGCAGTTATAAACATACTCCTTGGAAGTATTTTAGCAGTACTGTATTCACTATCAAGTGGTAAGTGTTGGTTTTGTTTTATTATTTAGTTAGTTTACTGCTCTAGCAGACACGCTTGCCTCCTCCTTGGCCTAATAGTAGTGGTAGATGAAGGCTTGAATGAAGAGGCCTGGCCTAGCCTAAGGCCTAGCTGACCGGTAATACTAGCGGCCTAGCCGCTGTACAGAGACAGACATAACTGAGGTTCTCTGTTCTCTCTAGGCCATTGAGGATATAGGGCTGCGTAGCTGACCAGTAATACTAGCCTAGCCGCTGTACAGAGACAGACAGAACTGAGGTTCTATGTTCTCTCTAGGCCATTGAGATTATAGGGCTAGGCCTAGAACCTGGGCCTTTTGTTGGCCTAGCCAAGCTGTAAGTTAATTGCCCCATAGTCTAGCATGCCATAAGTCTAAGAAGAGTGGTAAATTGCATTTGGGCTGTGTCCTCACTAATGTCCATGATGCTTTAATAAAATAATGGGTTAGGGTTAACCGGGGTGGGGGTGGTGTAAAGAATTGTGTCATTATTTGCAGAATTAAGTTAATGTAATCTCTAGGCCTATACTAACATATGGTAATTCTATTTTAGGATACTCAAGTCTCAGTTACTACTGTAATTAAGTGAAAACTCAATCCGGTCAACTCAGTCTTGTAGTAGGAAAGCATTAATGTTTGTTTAATTAAAGACGTATCTGTGAAGGAACAGAAAATTACCTGACATTCTATGCATTAATATAATAATCGGTTTACGGTTAACCGAGGGCGGGGGGTGTAAAGAATTGTATAATTATTTGGAGAAAGTTAATGTAATCAAAAGGCCTATACTAACAACATAAATGGTGACTTTATTTCAGGATACTCAAGTCTCGGTAACTACTGTAAGTGAAAGCTCAATCCAGTCAACTCAATCATTGTAGTAGGAAAGCATTATTGTTTGTTTGTAAACGTATCTGTGAAGGAACAGAAAATTACCTGATATTCTAAAGGTGAATATAATGTTCTGTTGACGTTTTATTTTTACTGTCCTGTACTATTAATTATTAACAACATGCTACCGATTATGCTGTAGTTTACACGATAGAGTTTAATCAAATAATCAAATTTAATGTGTATATATTAGGCCTATATAGGCCTCAAGGGATATTGAAATTGTAACGTAGGATAAGCTGTTTTGAAAACTAAAAAAAATAATGTTCTTTTGATTAAAAAAAGAAGTAACTGCTAGTCTGTCATTAGCTACATATATGTATATTACTACTATTTCAATACAATAATAAAGGGATGTAATACATTTAATAGAGGTTTCTATAATATGCGCTCTATATACTGTATAAGTTTACCATTATTAATCTTTTTAAAGATTTTGTTTTGTTATATCTTTCAGCAAGAGTGAAATGCCGAAAAATGTTAGTACAAGTCACAGTGATTCAATATTTCAAACTAGATATGTTCAACGGCATAATTCATACTAATTTACCTTGGTACCATCGGACAAGAAAAGGCATAGTTATGGACAGTTGCTGCTGCAATATCACAAAGAATGCTGGTTTATGCACACCTGTAACAAATGGTTTTTGAATATTGTTTTATATAATAAACTCTTGTAATAGGACTACATTACGAAAAAAAATGCTTATTGAAACCGGACTGTAAAGCAAAGAACTGTAGAATAGACTTGAATTTGAGTTACACTATGTTTAGCAGTAAGACATTAGCAAAACGATAATATATGAAAGGGTATGCTAGTAAATTTGACCCTAGGGAAGTAATGTCCCTACCGTATGATGTTTATTGGTGTTTTAAATTAAAGAAATTATGGTTTGTATATGAACTCAGTGTATTTTGTAAGTCTGCAGAAGTTGATTAAAGCTATTGTTACCAATTGGATCTGGGACCATTGCAAACCAATTGGAATTGGGGCCAGTTGAAGTTGAAGACCAGTTGAATTGTCCAAAAACACACAACACCCACATTTTTTTTTAATAGAACACAGAGATTTTCTATGTAAAACCGTTAATTTATATACACTTTCTATACAATTGTATAGAATTTCTATTCGCATATTTAATGTATTTTTATAGGTTTTTTCTATAAAATGTTCATAGATTTTCTATAGTTTTTTAAAGGTTTTTTATATAAAATTTTCATAGACTTTCTATAGATTTTTAATAGAATTTTCATAGTTTTTATATAATTTTTATAGTTTTTAAAGTCTTTTAATATAGTTTTAATATATTTTTATAGAGTTTTTATAGATTTTTTTAATAGTTTTTTTTATATATTTTTAATAGATTTTTAATATAGTTTTAATAGATTTTTAATAGAGTTTTAATAGATTTTTAATATAGTTTTAATAGATTTTTAATAGACTTTTTATAGTGGGCTTCTATAGTTATTTCTATAGATTTTCTAAACAATTATGCTATAGACATTCTATGGTTTTGTTTTTTTTTTATAGAATTCTATAGAATTTTTTTTTTATGGGTAACAAATCTAAGATAAGGGGGAGCGGCCGGCAAGGCCGAACTAGCCCATCCCAGGCTAGGCCTAGCTGATAAAAATGTTGCCTAGGCCTAAGCTTGTAGTAAGCCTAGACTAGATTCTTATATAATTTTAATTAACCTAATACTGTCAATATGGTTATTTTGTTTATGTGTATAGGCATAGGCACAATTGCTAGCCTTATCTACGACGGCATAAGAAGACCACGTTCCAAGACAAGTTCCAGTAAATATACAGGGATACTAAAGAGAAAGACAATGAAGAAAAGGTGCTCTCAGAAAAAGTAACTATACTGTTACTAAAGGAAGAAGGAGTATCGCTTATAGAGACGGAAACATAATTGAATTTTGTTGTCGGACTAGAATATTTTTTTTTTAACATGGTGGGGATAATATGTTATTGTAAACAAACTTTCTAGTAATTTCTACAAATGATTTTTTTTAATAAATTACTAACAATTTTGTTACTTAAATCTAATTATAATACTGTGACAGAAGGTGTGAGACTGACTTGCAACATTTGCAACATGTTTAAGTATGCCGAAGCTGGACAAGCTGAAATTGTGTCCTGCCGATGTCAATGAATGATTGTTTGCGTTTCAGTGAGTGTAACTACCCTACTGTTTTGTGCATGGCTGTAATATTGAAGGTCATTGCTATTACAATAAGGTTGTGACACATCACATTATAGAAATTGTACTTGGTTACTTTATACTGTCTCCTTTGAAGAGCAGGATGTGACTGTAAGTTTTTAACAACTGTTATAAAAGTCCATAGTAAGTATGGTCCTTCATATAGAGTAGTCAGTATAGTGCCAAGAATTATTAGAGCTGACAGCATAGGTCCAAGAAAATACTCTTTATAAAAAGAATTAGACTACTTTAAGTAGTCTAATTCTTTACAGACATCATCTGTATACTACAAAAATATATTTTTCTTACATTAAAATTCAAATTATTACGGAGTACATTACGAAACAGCAAAAAAAAAACCCTTTTCATTTTAGAGATGCAGTACAGCTTAATCATTTTAAAAAGCTCAATAACTCTAAAAATACTATGTAGGACAACTAGATCTGTTCAATCTTAACCTTTGACAATCAACTATAAATTAATAATATTTGTATGGTATTTTATAAATAGTGAAGATGATGGGTCTTTCTCATTTTGCACCAGGATATTGAGTACAAGTTATGTTTTCCATATGATTGATCTCAATATATAACTTGCAATTTTGTTTTTAGTAGTTTTATTTTACAATTTGTATTTATTATTATGAGAATTAATTATTATTATTATTAATATTATTATCATTTTACCATTACTTCTTTTGTCTTAGTGTCAACAATGCACTTGATGTGTTAGTGAAGTGGGAATTTGATGGAACCAAAAATGTTGTTTCGGCGCATGATCTTTCTTTCCGTGGCTTGTTAGAAAGAGGCATGAGTGTGTCCATGGAATGGGATGGCACAATGTGGACAGGAACTGTGCTGATGATCGAAAATGAATCTTCAGATTCCAGTTCAGACTCTGAATCAGACATTCCACTTTCGAGCATGATCAGAAATGCTATCGACACACATACAGGTAATGTTAGTTCGCTTCAATTAAAATAATTACTCATTAAAAGAGATTGTTTACCCACTCAATTTTTAGTTAATTCAGATATATTTAAATAAGTTATTTGGTACTGTTAGATGTTATATTGGCTTACTTCATATCACATGACACTACTGTACCTCATACTTGTAGGCTGTCACCGCATACTCATCATCAGCTCATCACGTTGAAGGTATATTTTAAGCAGGGTCAGGTGAGGTCGCCAACTTATATTTTCTACTTTTCATAAACACTATTTAAGCATGTACTTACAGTTATCTTTTACTGGCATGCCTAGTCTGATCAGGTTTTGGGATCAGGCTTACTGGTTTTAGTAAGTAGTCTGCTCAGGACATCGTCTTGAAATAGTTGTGGCAACAATGAATATTAACACATTTACTATCTGTAATCATATGTCCTTTTTACACCCATTACCGTACTACATATTTAATACACTTACACACATAGTTGCATTGTAGAGTAATCATAGTTTCTTTAATCTTTTACAGAAACCAGCGAATGTTCAAATGTGATGAAGTTTCCAGACTCACAGCATGAAACATGCAAGAATTTTAGTTGTAATGCAGAGGTGTGGTCAGCATGACTGAGTGTTTATGTTTACTGTGTTATGACCGCTTTATGTTAAATGATGAGTGTAAGTCACACAATAACTGTTTTAATATTTACCAGCCTAAATTAGGACCACAGGGCTCAGCAGACAGAAGGGACAACGAAAAGGATACTGAGAAGGTAGATAAGTCAGTGTATCCTGAAGATGCAGTAATAGAAAATACCTGTGATAATGATGATATGACTGGACCAACATATCAAAAGCTAATACACTAGCATCAACTACAGATGTCTTCCTAATATGCAGAAACACCAAATATATTGCTTGGTCTGGATGGCCTTCTGTGTCCTGTGTAAACATCAAACACAACTGAGGTATTCGAGTTAGATTTTCCCATTCTCTCTCAAATTCCTGTAGCAGAAAGCCTCCCTACAATTGGTGAGTTAGATATGAATGTTCCTATGGTTTCAAGTTCTCAAACAGAACGACTGGGTACGGATGACTCTGCTGAAACAGAAAAATTATCTGTTTCAAATTTTGCTGCTGATAAGGAATAAAGACCATTTCTCCCAAAATATCTAAGCCATTCGGAGTAGATGTTCACATCCCCTCTCCAATTCATATAGAAGAAAGCATCCCTACAATTATTGGTGTGTTAGATATGAATGTTCCTACAGTTTTAAGTTCTGAAACAGAACAGCTGGATAATGATGACTCTGCAGAAGATGAAAGATTGTCGGTTTCAGATTTTGCTGTTGATGTGGAATCACGACCACTCTCTCCTAAAAAAATCCAAAACAAGTAAAAGCAGAAATTTTTCTGTTAAGAAAAAAAGAAATAGAGGCGAGGCCTACAAAACAGAAAATACAAACCGACTAATGCAAACACGAAGCGGTCACCTAAAAATTTCTAAGTGCACACACTGTGTGAAGAGAGGATTTGAATGCAGTAACATTACAAATGCAGACTGCTTTACAATAAATAAAGCATTTTTCGACATAGGCAATTTGCAAAAGCAAAGAGAATGGATCAGTAGACATGTATCAGCAGAGCCAAATTCAAAAGGGATTAACCACTACTTCTTTTTATTCCCAAAGGTAAATGCCGATAATAGTAAATAGCAAGTATGCCGTGACATGTTTGTGGGTACTATTGGTGTTTCCTTTCGTCAAGTGCGCACTGTCATTGGTAAATTAGGTTGTTGCGGTATTCTTGAGGGAGATAAAAGGGGTGGCCGGCAACAATTTGACCGAGATTACCAGCTGAGACAAGAGGCCATAAGCCACATCTCGAAATTCCCACAAAATGGGATCACACTACAAACAGTAAGTGCCAATATCTGTCTTCTGATTTAAATTTCAGTACCATGTACAGGATGTAGAAGCAAGATAATGCAAGAAGCATCGTCAACAAACTCACTGATTTCAGTACTCTCCTTAATACAAATAACCCAGAAATTGTTATTGTAACTGAAACTTGGTTGGACTCAACAATGATGCTGAGCTGGTCCCCCCCGATTATACAGTTTTTCGACTCGATAGGAACAGACGTGGTGGCGGGGTGATGATTGCAATTCGTAATGAACTACAACCATCTATTGTTACTTATCTGAACAATATTAATGACCTTGAGCTTATTTGGACTGAATTTCATCATAAGAATGGAAAGACACTTGTTGGTGTATAACTAGAGGAATGGTATGACGAGGTGAGACGGTTGTAACTCTTGTGAGGGTCTCAAATATCATATTTTTCTCTCTGACTCAAGCAAATCATCTTAATTTCAACTACAGCTCATTTATTTGTGTTTATGATTTACGTCGTGTTATTCATAAACGGAAATTTGCTTGTAACTGTGAGTATTAGACATCTATTTTTTCTAGCCTAGCTGGTGCTTCTCTCACTACAACAATGTCTAAAGAATCTTCTGCCACAAGGCAGTCAACACAGGTGGCTAAACAAATAGCTACTGAACTCTCGTCTAGCTTGGAATTCAAGGACATGCTGAGTACTCTACTGCTTGATACATTTAAAAACCCCACGGTTACAAATCTTATTGATTCTACGGTTAGGTCCATAATGGAACCTAAAATTGAGAAGGTTATGGATATTTGCAGTGCAAATGAATATAAAATTGGTGAACTCTGACAAAATTGCGGCAAGCCAGGATGTTGTTAACACCCTGAAGACAAAAGTACACAGCCAACAACTACTAATCGATGATTTAGAACAGTATAGTCGTCGTAATTCCCTTCGTTTTTTTGGTATCAAACAAGAAAAAGGAGAGAATACTGACGAGTTGATAATCAATCTTGTGAAAGATAAACTTAAAATAAGTTTATCCATCGATGACATTGATCGATCCCATAGGGTCGGTGGCACTAAAAGCGAGAAAGGGTATGCTATACTGGTGAAATTCTGTTCTTATCGCAAGAGAAACGAAGTAATTAAATTTAGACGAAAACTCAAAGGCTCATCTATTGGTATCCAGGAAGACCTAACACATGCAAGAAATACATTATTACAGAAGGTAAAAGCTCTTCCATTGGTCAGGAAAGCTTGGTCTATCGACGGAAAAATTATGGGCCTAATGCAGAAACATGATGGTTCAGAGTATGTTAAGCATTTCAAATCTATTGACGAGTAGAAGAGGAGGTTGCAAAGTTACATCTTACTGAGAAAACATTTATAACAAAAACTTTACTTACATCTAAAATAAAAACTTTTATTTACAGGATAACAAATTATTTAATGGCTTATACATTGTATAATTATTAAGTTCTTAATTAAATATAGTATTACTATTGCTTATTGCTATTGCCTCTGTTGTTAATATTATTGATATAAAAAATAAGGACTTAATATTGTTATTCTTATTATATTGTTTATTATTATTATTATTATTATTATTGCTACCCAATTGCCATTGTTATTGTTGTTATTATTTTTATTATTATTTTGTTATTACTATTGTTTGTTACATATTACTATTGTTTATCTACTGCTATGCATTATTGTTATTATTTTACTAATGTTAATTATGTTATTATTAATGTTGTTTGAGTCTATGTTTGTTCTGTTATGGCTTACTGCGTAGTTGCTTGTAATACTTTTGCTTTAATTTATTTTAAGTCAATTATTGTATCTATATTGTTTATAGTAACATATTGGTATCCTGTATATGTAATTTAAGTATTAATGCTATTTTTGTTTTACAATATTATTTTGATTTAATTAGTTTTACTTTGCTTTTACACTGTCACAGAGAAGGAGAAAAATGAAAAGGAAGAAAATAAGGAATAAGAATATGATAATTAAAAATTATTATGAACACAAAATTCTTCTAAAATTTTTATATCTTGAGGCCTGCCTGTGTGTTGTGCAGTACTCACCTAAGGCGCACCTGTATTTTACAACCGTATCCCATTAAATTACCGTTGAATTTGCATATTTGTATTTTTGTGTCTGTGTTTTTGTTTTTGTTTAACTCATGGAAGCGTCTCACTCTTTGTTTGGTAATAGTGACAGATTTTCTAATTTGTTATTTGATCCATCTTCTTCCACTAGTCAATTTGATGAAATAGACCCAGATAACAATTTTTTTATTAACCCTACCATATCAAAATATTATTTGCCAAATGAATTCAAGGAGCAGTTCAAAATTATTGAATATAAAGATAATTTTTCCTGTATACATTTTAATGGGAGAAGCCTTCAAAAAAACGTTGATTCTATTTTAAATTGTATTAAGTCATTAAATTTTAATTTTGATATTATTTCGGTAACTGAAACCTGGATGGATTCAACTAGCCCTCTTATCCACATTCCAAACTATTCTATAATATTTCAACCTCGCTCCTATAAATGTGGAGGAGTTCATATTTTTATTAACAACAATATTAGTTACAAAGTTAGAAATGATTTAATACCATCTCAATATTTTTGTAAATCTAAATTTATTGAATTAAATACA
Organism: Anneissia japonica; assembly: GCF_011630105.1. NCBI lineage: Eukaryota > Metazoa > Echinodermata > Crinoidea > Comatulida > Comatulidae > Anneissia > Anneissia japonica. The sequence continues at coordinate 28,802 of NW_022758632.1, forward strand.
AACAAACATAACCTAATTATTGGTACTATATATAGACCACATACTATATCAATATCTTAATTTATTGAACAATTTGAAATCTTGTTAAGGAAAATATCGAGGGAAAAGAAAAAAGTCTTTCTTCTTGGCGATTTTAATATTGATATTTTAAAATTTGATTCTGATACTAACATCAATGATTTTGTACACTGCCTTTTTAATGATTCTTTTTTTCCTCTTATTCCTAGACCGACAAGAATTACTCCTGATTCCGCAACTCTTATTGACAACATTTTTACCAATGACATCGAGTCATCCAGCATCAGTGGTATCGTTATTGATGATTCCACTGATCATCTTCCTATTTTTAATATTAGTAACTTATGCAAACCTAATAAACCAATAAATAACCATAAACAGCATTCTAGAAAAATCAATGAATATAATATCTATAACTTCCGGAACGACCTATCTAACAGCTCATGGAAAGATGTCATCAATGCCTCGGATCCTAACTATGCATATGATTTATTTTTAAATAGATACTCTTACCTATATAACACACACTTTCCTTTAACCCAACATAATCCTATTAAATATAAACCCAAACTGAAACCATGCTGTCTCTTATACACATCTGCCATTGTTAAAATGTACATTACATTTCATTTAATTATGTTTCAATCAATTAATTAAACAATCAGGTCTATGCT